>NC_084983.1:25909725-26177225 GCF_963691925.1 Scomber scombrus | reverse complement strand
TTTTTCTGTGCCTCTCCTGCGAGCCTCCATTAAGTTTCCCATTTTCTGAAGTTACCTGAAATACCAGACGACCTTTCACCACAAGAGAGACAGGGATGTCTTTCTTCATTGCCTCTGTGAAAGCACTGATACAGTACTTCTGTTCATCTCTTCAATCTTCATCTTCAGTGTCTATATTTCTCTCTCCCTCTAGACACTTATCCTGCTGCAGCCTCCTTTTTATGAGCTGGAGAAAATTCTCTACACAAACCCAAATGCTCTAATATACAATCTTCCACAAGTTCAGAGTCATTTGTCTCTCTGAGTGTTGGGCCTTTGTCCAGAAACAACAGATCCACCTTTTCTAGAAGATCAGCTACTCTGTGCTCGAGTCATTGCTTTATGCTGACAGATGACTTTGGGGACTGGGTTAATGTTTTATAGCATATGCAGCAGTTGGGCTTCAATTACTTGATGTTGAAATATCTGTAACATAAAATTAAATAATTGAGCAGCATGTGAAGCGGATGATGGTGTGAGGGTAAAGAGTGGGATTTCCCACGTTCAGTGTTTTATTCCCCATGCGTCTGATCATAAAATTTAATTTCTGGTGGCGACACGGTTTATCCCCCCCTTCTAGACTTTTATCAATTTGATCTCTTTGATCTATTTTTTAATGAAAGCCCGCAGCCAAAAGCATCAGGACCACTTGCAATCCATTGAAGTTCTGCTAGCTCTGCAGCAGCCAATGGACTGTGAATTTGAACAGTGATGCGTCAGTGCATCATTTCATGTGCAGCTTTCTACACATCGATACAGAGACTTTCTCCTTCCCACATGTGAGAAAGAATCATTTACAATAAAGGATAGTTTCACTTTTTTATTTTAGCCTGAGCGTCTTTACTCTTTACTTTTCCTGTTATTCTGTTATTAGTGAAGCAAAGTGTGCCATTCCTACTGGTTGAGTCACATAGTACGATATGTTCCCCAAAAAATGAAGTGCTGAGATCACAGGGAGTTCCTCCAGCATGACTCAATCAGAGTAACACCGCCACTTTCAATAAATACTAGCAGCCCTTCGATCATCAAGGACAGTTAGAAGAAGTAGTCAGTGAGTCAGGGGGTGAACTCCAGCAACATTTTGTATCTGTAACAAAATGTTGGTGAAGCAGTGAGGTGTGAGTCTGCTCATACAAAGCATTCAAAGCATCATCTAGAGGAAAGGATAAGAGGCTTTGTAACTGACTGTATGGTACTGAGAGTAGCGTCATGTGGTTAAAGGACTAAAAGAGATTTTATTGGAGGGGACTACAGTTCAGCTCCAGTCTATCTATCTGTCACACACAATATCTTGGTATTTTAATGAAACTCGTGGGAATAATGGATCCACCCCGCTTTATTTTTGAGTTGTTAAAATTCTCATGTTGGGCTCTACTCTACTATTTACTTGCAGTTAACAGTATTCACACAGATGAGCCATATGGGTAACACATTTAGGAGTAATTATGTTGCTCATGTGTCATATTCCAGAAAAAAAACATGATTTTTTGAATGAAAATGTGAATTAAAACACTTCTGACAAAACATAGAGTTGTAATATTTCTGCAAACAGGATTGTGCAGCCACCACCTCAGATCAAATAACATAAAAACAGATTTATTCAACACTTCAGGGGATGTTTTGAAAGATTGACAGTGATAAACAGGGAAGCCTGAGTCGATGCTGAATCAGGAAGTTGTCTGAGACTCTGAGACTATGTCTTATTATTTAATAAAAGAATGATAATGGTGTGACGCACTGAGTCAAAGTGACATTTCCAGTTACAAGAAATGACATGTCTCCAACTTCTTGCAGCTTCACCTGTCAGCTGTCAAGTCTACAATACAACTAAATAGCCTTCTATCACACAATACGCTTACCATGTTAAGAACCATAGCGGTCCTTCCTGAGTGGAACATAAAACTTGAAGGTAAACACTTTGAATAAGCATGGATCGTCTAGCTGCTTTTTCTTCGAGGGCATCCGCGTTGTGTTTGGCCTACATCGGCAGCTCCAGTGAGGATCCGGAGCGGACAGGGCATTCGTCATACTCTTCTCTGTCCTCCTTTATGTGCTCACAGACTTCACAGATAGCACGGCAGAATGACAGGGGTTTCTAATAATGTCACTGCAGAGGACAGCGGCACACATCTTCCACCGGAGGAAACAATCTGCAGGATTCTCTCTGAACAATGACTTGCTCTCTCTCTTGTTTTTTGGTTCTTGGCTCTGGCTGTGAAGCTTAACCTGCATGTGCTTGTGCCTGCGTCAGATCGTGCTGCACCATCACTGCTCAGCTGCCGGCTTTAAAGTGAGAATAATTACAGGATCCTCTTTCCACAGATAGCGTGATTCTCAATCTGCTGGGTGGATCTGATGTTCTTAATTTGAATAGCTTAATCTCTAATTACAGTAATTACAGTATTATGCAAATGACTCCACTCTTGATCATTATTCTATCAAAGTACTTGATGTGGACTCTTATATAGTAACACACACACAGGTAGGTTCAGGTTGCTGTTAGTAATCTGCTACCAAGCAAGTGTGAGGTCTGCTGCTTCTTAAACCCATAGTGCACCACTGCCCCCTTGTGCACTGCAGTACAATGTGAAGGGAGACCTCATTTCACCCCCACAGCCATAGTGCTCCACTGTTTTACCATTAATCTTATCTAATCTTAATCTAGTAATATTAATCTGATACACAATCTCACTTCTTTGTTTCTGTGGAAAAATGATTGTCACATTGTTGTGGTTGGAATTGAAATGAGTGTGTGCTGTACTGTGTTCAAACCCGTTATCATTAAAGTTGACTTAGTATAATCCATTATAAAGCCTTTAGTCACTAAAATTATAGTTATATAGTTTAATGTATTATATTGTTTGACTGTCAAGACTGAACAAATATGAGTAACAGATCTGATTTTACAAATTTTGCTTCTTAGGATTTGTAGTAATCCAAACATCCACCATGGTATAAGTGTTCATTTTAATTTATTCAAAAGTTTTATCACTGAACAGAACAAATCAATCTTTAAAAAGTCCTGAAAATCAGTCATTTATACCTATTCAAATTGTTATGTCATGTCAAAAGTTGTTTCAGCTGTCATAGTCCATGTTATGCATCTGAATAAATATTATGCATTGTATTATATTTATAGATTAATTATGCAAATTAGCACAATTGGGCAATTTAGTTAACATTTGATGATTTATTTCTGCTTAAAACTGAGAAAAATACTTGTCAATAGTTGCAAATTAAACATTAAAAAGACAAAAAATCTGTAATATATACTTATTTAAACCGCTGTGAAAATAATAATAATAATAATAATAGTAATATCTAAAATTCAGCATTCAATATTCATGCCACAGGTTGACTTCTGGTTTCACTTCACAGTTAATGTTCTGCAGTCTTTTGGTGCACATTATGGCCTCATGTTATATTTATAGACTAATCCTGCTCATTATGATATTACGTTCATTGTGACAAAGGGTTGAATATTATATGCTACAATTAAGATAATTAACATCATGTTATTAGTTTGCCTATGGTGTAAAAGGTTCCTTTTGATATGTTGCTAGTTATTTGTTTTATATTATGATATGGTGCCACAAGTCATGATATTGTTTTTTGTGCGGTATGATCCACATCAAATACTTGGGATGCTGAATTTTTGAATAACAGGAAATGTCTTAAGTGTGGAGCAGGGACAGCCAGGGAGTAATGTGTTGCAGCAGCCGATTCTGGAAGGAATTAAAACGAATAAAAAATGAAAAAGGAGATCAGTTTGCCTACACCGTCAAAGGTCTCTTGCTCTCTCTTTGCCTCTCTCCGTCTCCCCGGTGGATTGCCACGTGGCTCCTCACCAGTGCGGGAGGAGAACATCAACAGCAGCTTCCCCCTAATTAGCATGTGCGTCATGGCAAATCAGCACGTGCGCTTTCTCAGAAACAAAAGACCTTTACTGAAACCTAATTGACGAGAGCCTTGTATATGAGGCTACTCCAAAAAAAACTGGAACAAAATCATCAAAGAAAAAAAACAACCTTGTTGACAGAGACCCTGAAGGGAGACAGAGGCAGTGAAAACAGACTCTCTGAATCAGAAGCGTGTGCCTCGAGGCCACACCTATGAAACAGTTGGTGTCCTCCCTGCTCAACTACTGTACCAGCTGGGTAAACCCTGACCTAGAGCTCTTCCATAATACACAAACACTCACAGGGTATCTTAAGTAAACATCTTTGCAGGTACACCCTGCAGCAGTATCAGTGAAAAGTTAACAGAAAAGGATGCAACAATACCACATTAACAAAAAAACACAGTGTATATTTTATCTCCAGGGATTATAGGAAAAGCACTGCCAGGCAGGTCAAACCCAGGTTAACTATTTGTTTTTTTCTTTTAACTTTTTTTTCTGTTTTCCTTTTCCCTTTTTTTAGCGCTAAGCTTTTACGCCTGTCACTGCTTTGGGCCATCCCCAAAAACCCTCAGGAGGACTGGCTAAATGCCAACCCCTGCATATCACTCCTAAGTGAGAATATGGTCTTTTTGGATATTGCCTTCACACTGTATGTTTGTCAAAGAGAATCTGGATCAAAGATAATGCCTGTCTTTCTGTCAGGGTCCTTTGGGAGATCTGTGCTGCCACTGAAGTTGAAAGAGAGTCTGATAAGTGAGTTTCCTGTGGCCTAGAATTAGCATTTCACTTTTATCAGTGTTGAAAATAAAGTTCTTTCTCCTTGAGTGTTAGTGTGTGTTGTTGTTGCAGAGAGCTGAAAGATTTAAGCGCCCAAAAGCTTTCATGATTTTTTACAGTAGCTGCTTTCCATCACCTAGATTTTCGGAGATGTCGCAGCAACAGATATTCTCATCTGTGTCTTTAGGGGTCAGCCTTCCGCCAGCAAGCAGTGAGTCCATCTTTGTTAGATAAGTGTGAGCTGCCCCAGGAACTCAACCACACACTGTATCTATAAGTGGAGGTGAGAGCACCCTGCAGATGTAAGGATAGAAGAATTTTGTGGGTTTCTTATTTTCTTGAATAACACGGTTAGTGTTTGGCTCCTATAACAAACTGTCAATCCTACACCTGGAGCTTACTGTAGGTCCTGGGTTAATAAGTAATAAAAACAAGGTTGTTCCAGCAGGTCTGGGTTTTCTGTAGTCTAGAGTTTAGTTTAGCTCGAGGCTAAGAAATGCTTGTTCCAAAAGCCTTATTGTGCTTCAGCTAAACTATCACAAAGTTCACTGATTTGCACTTTTCTGTTCAATCTGTATCAATCAATCTTTATTTGTATAGCGCCAAATCACAACAAAGTTATCTCGAGGCACTTTACACATAGAGCAGGTTCTAAACCGTACTCTGAAAGTTTTCATTTTAAAGAGACCCAACATTCACACATGAGCAAGCACTTAGCGACAATGGCAAGAAAAAACTCCCTTTTAACAGGAAGAAACCTCAGAACCAGAACCAGGCTTAAAGTGGGAGAACATCTGCCTCGACCAGTTGGGGTAGAGAGGAGAGAGAAGAAGAATAGGAGAGAGAGAGAAGCACATTGAAAATCAACATTGAAGCTAGAAGGTCCGGGACTGGAATCTGTCATCCGGACGTCTACAGGCCCAGATTACCTGTGAGACGAGAAAGCACAGACAACTCCGGGGAAGAAGTTTAGGTTATTGAATGTATTAGTAGTACATGAATGTTAATGGATATAGATGGATCGATAGAGAGAGAGAGAGGAGCTTAGTGCATCATGGAGGTAGGAGTCCCCCGGCAGTCTAAGCCTATAGCAGCATAAACTAGGAGCTGGTCCAGGACAAGCCTGGCTGGCCTTAACTATAAGCTTTATCAAAAAGGAAAGTTTTAAGCCTGCTCTTAAATGTAGAGAGGGTGTCTGCCCCCCGGACCCAATCTGGGAGATGGTTCCACAGGAGAGGGGCCTGATAACTGAAGGCTCTGCCTCCCATTCTACTTTTAGAGATACTAGGAACCAGCAGTAGGCCTGCGTTCTGGGAGCGCAGTGTTCTGGTAGGTACATAAGGTACTATAAGCTCTTTAAGATATGATGGAGCCTGACCATTAAGAGCTTTAAAAGTGAGGAGAAGGACTTGTTGAAAAAAGTTTTTTCTGCCATGCTCTTACAGCTGTAAAACCACACACTCTGCTCAGATACGCAGCATTCCTGTTTGTAGACTGGCTGCTGCTAACAATCATTTTCACCAGCAATAACTTACTTTTTCAATTTGGTTGTTTTAGTCACAGATATGTTTTTATGGATAAAACATATTTTGTCCATATGGATAAAAAAAAAAGGTTTATCCCATCACAAGTTTTATCACAGTGCCCAATGTGTCAGTAAACTAATAAATGAATCATTTAGAAGTAGTAGACACAAAAGAATATCCAGAGCAGAAATAGACCAAAGAAGTTTTTTCAAAGAGTTTTTTTTTCTTAACAATGTCATAAACACAGCACAAATGATTACATATATAAATGCCCAGAAGTTCATTTTGCTGTATCTTAACTTTCAGTCCTCATTCTGCAGGTTGACCACTGCTCCACCCGGCTTCATCTTAGATCTATGCAGTATTTTTATTTTATTTTGAGTTTAGTAAAATATTGCATAGATTTAAGTGTGCAGAAATCTCTTTTATCAAATCTGAGTTTCATAAGATAGGATGCAAATGATTTTTCATGGATGCAAAATTATGTTTTTTTCCCTATGAGAACACTCTCCAGTCATCTTGTGTCTATAAAATCCTTCAACGTCAAGCCTCATGAAGTCAACACAAGATTGCAGTGAGACATGTAGCTGGTTTTTCAGCATCATCAGTTTGAGCCATATGTTTAGCAGGCTGTTTATCAGAATGTCTGCTGAAGGAAAGCAGAGCAGGCAGGCAGTGATGTACAAGAAAAAAGTTTGATGCAAGGGGGTGTCAAAACGACTGACGATGTTCTCCGATAAAATATCACTGCACTAAATGTATGACTCTCCTATACTTAAAGTGTGATAGAAATAGCCATATAGTATGTGTATCGGTGTGTAACCATCATCACTACAAACTCAAAATGATAAATAGGTAAAACAGATTAATTATAAATGTTGGTGATTCAGAGTCCAGGTGCTGAATTTGAACTATGTGAAGCAATTAGACTCTTCTACAGCTTCTACAATCAGACAAACGAGTCTCAACACAAGAGACTAAATATAAAGGTTGTTTCTTCAGGCCTTCAGGATTGTGAACTCATACATACGTACGTTGTCGTCTCTTTGCACCACCTGGCACATTTGCATATCTGTACCCAGAGTGCACGTTGTATAGTTTGCCTTACAATTGTAACATACAGTATTTATATTTTAACATCTTTATACACTGAAAAATTGTATCACCCACCTACATACCTGTTTGACAAATATTCACATAGTTTAATGCATATATTACATACATACCCCCTTTTTTTTTTTTTCTTATCAACTACATTTGTTAATTTTTGTAAAGCCCCGATCTTTGACGACACTCCACCACTGACCAGAATTAAAATATGCTAAAAACACCTTTTTAAAATACCCAAACCATATGATTTTATTAAGACAAAACCAAGACAATAAATAAGGACTACAAACAACAGTCTACAGACAACAGCAGCACATAATAAAATCCCAGGCTGAGAGGTAGCAAGACCAGCAGTTATTAGAACACATATTTATTACAAACTAGTGTCTTTGCACAGCAAGGATATGCCATCCTGCATTTGTTTGTGTCGACCTACATGACAAATAAAACATTTGAATCCTTGGATCAAAGCAGACCCTCAACGGGCTGAACAAAACAAACTGTAAATGCCTACTGTTTGATATTTTATCATATAAAAAAAATCAAATGATACACCAGCTAAAATATAAGCCACACTTTAAGCATTAAATATGAAGCTTTTGCATTCAGTGAAAATATATAAAATGATGTTTTCCTACGGATATAATACATCCATGATACATTTTACATGTTTAAACTTTAAGTATGAATCTTTGGTCAAGCTCACTGAAGCTACGTCAGATGAGTCAGATTTTCTTCAAAATAAAGACATCAAATTTTTTAAAAAATCACAAAGCATTTGAATTTTACATTTAATTTAATTAAACTCTCTTAAATATGTTCTGCATTTTAATTTTTTTTATTTAATACATAACCATAATAAACTTATTCTGCATTTTCACGTTGGTACATTTAGGAAAAACAGTCATCAACAACGGTTTTACTTTGAAAAGAGTAAATGTGTTTTTCTTTATGCGGATACGCTGGGAAGACCCGCCCCTACTCTGCTCTGATTGGCTCTGGCCCTGATATTCTTATCCTAACTCTGACCAATCACACTCCTCATTCCTAAACCTAACCAACGAAGGCAACGAGTAGTAGCCAACGAGAGCCAGAGGGGGGCGGGTCTTCGCGGAATGCGGGTGGGAAAAACATAAGGCCAGCTGACTTCACGAGTTGTGCTGTTACTTCCTCATTTTTCTGAATTATCTGTATTTTAATAACTAAGTAACACTTTGTCGTTGTTCAAATAATATAACTGACTATTCACAGTGACGTGGTCATTTTTAAACATAACTACTCTACGACTTCCGACTAAATAAACTAAACTTCTCTGACTGGCTAATGCTAAGCTAACACCGTCGCCATGGCACCTCTCCGGGTTCTGTGCATCCATGGTTACCGTCAGAACAGCAGCTCGTTCCGGGAGAAGACGGGAGCTCTGCGGAAGCTGCTCAAGAAACAAGTGGAGCTTGTTTACATGAGCGCACCACTCAGTGTACAACATGTTAATAGTGAAGGTGGGTCATCCTCTTTATATACCTGTATACAACCAAAACACATGGAGGGGACAGTCGCTAGTAGCTAGTTTGCTTTTATTTAAAGTGTAGAGGTGGTCACACATCTGAGTTCACACGTGGGGCTCAGACCCCAAGCAGCTGATAGATAGATAGATAGATAGATAGATAGATAGATAGATAGATAGATAGATAGATAGATAGATAGATAGATAGATAGATAGATAGATAGATAGATAGATAGATAGATAGATAGATGTAAACTTTATTGATCCCCTTTTAAAAAATTTAGGGTCCAGCAGCTTAATACACAAAGACATAAAATAACTATATACTAAAACATTAAATACAAGATACTAAATACTAAATAAGTAAAACAGCAAGGTCTAAGGCTGTGTGATAAAGTGCAAAAATGAAATGGAAATAATAATATAGTGCAATATACAATTTTTAGTGAATTTAGTCCAGGCTGTGGCTGTGGGGGTCCTTTTATTGCCAGATTGTAAAGTTGTACGGCCCTGGGGATATATGACAAATGAAATGGTCGTATGAAATGTATGTATGTCATAACAACGTGAAAATGTAAAATTAAGAAATGAAAGTAAATAGATGAATAAACTAACGTGCAAACTCTGGCAAAACTGAAGCCAAATTCTGAACATAATTAATAATATTTAGGAGCAGATTTGCACCATTTAAAGCAAAAACCACAGCGCTGTATAAACAAACCTTTTAAAGTTGTGAAACCTTTTATTTTATTACATAAGAACAGCAAATATGCTTTTCACTGATATTTCACCACCCAGACCACATCCGACCAGGTCCAAATCAAAAACCACTGAGTCTCTTGAGTCTCCTCGGTAATCTAGTCCAGATTTGGCAGTTTTAAGTATAGTGGTTTATATTCAAGACTAGAGCCGATATTATGTACTATATATTGGCCTTTCACATATATATCTGTATCGGTGTATTTGTTTTCCAATGTGTGCCTATATATATATATATATTTCTTATTCCTTTAAAGTTATATAGGCAGCATTTTATGTATATTTGATCATTTTTCTTCATTCAGGTTTAATTTATGTGTCTTTAGTTTTATGTTTTTTTTATTTATATTTGTGAAATGTGCTGTTTCAGTTTGCTGCTCTCATTATTACAGTGCATTTTATTGTAAAATATCACCCCTACACTACATATCTGTCACAAGTGTCGTGTACTAGTGGAAGTTATCATGATTTACTGTAATGCAGCAATGAGTGCTTAAACACATTTAGCAAATTGATTTAATCTTTGTATTTAACTTTTTTTTTAAATATGACAGCATTTTTGTAACTGTCAAGGATCATCTGTCACACATTATGACATGGTCTTAAAAAATAATTATGGGGTTGTTGGCTAATTATGTCCACCACAGCTATCATCATGTTTCCTGTCATGAATCACAGTAATGGTGACGCTCAGCAGGAAGAAATGGATATTTTGATTTTGTGCTAAATTTCGAGATATAATATATTATAGAGCTGCAACAATTAGTCACTTAATTCATTGGTTACCAACTCTTAAATTAATCAGCTTTTTTTTTTTTTTTTTTTTGGATAATCAATTCATAGTGTTGACTCATTTTTAAGAAGACGGCTCCAAATTCTCTGACTCCTCAAATATTTTCTGATTTCTTTAGTTTTTCATGACAGTAAACTGAACATCGTTGGGTCACTTTGGGTTTTAGGAAACAACTTTTTTCACCATGTTTTGATATTTTACAGACCACACAACTAATCGATTAATCAACAAAATAATTCACATATTAATCTGTGATGAAAACAATAATTAATTGGTGACCTAATGAAATATAATATAATACAATTCCATGTATTTCTATAGGAGTTCTACATTAACTTAAACAGATCAAGAGTGAGTAACTGTGTCATTTTTGGTAAAAGCTATAAAAAGATAAATTTTCTTCAAATATATATTTAATATCAAATTCCTCCTAACATGCAATTTTATATGATCTAAAATTAACTTTCTGCTTGTATGCAAACAAACAAAAATAAAAATACTAAACTGTAACATAATAAATGTAAAGATTCATTTTCAGGAGATGAAAGAAACGTTGGTCCACTCATCTGTGGTGCCTCCTTTTGAAAGCTAAATAATATAAGACAGCGTGATAACAGCATTCTTCTTCTGTCCTTTTACAAGTTCCAGACAAGGAGAGTGGACCTGGACCCGGACCCGGAGGTGACGAGGACCACAGGGGTTGGTGGTTTTCTGACACCCAGGCTCGGAGTTTCAGTGCTCAGCAGCAGTGTGAGGAAAGCCTGGGGCTCGACGAGAGTGTGACGGCCGTGATAGAAGCTGTGAAGGGTCAAGGTCCGTTCGACGGCATCCTCGGCTTCAGCCAGGGAGCGGCTTTCGTGGCGATGCTGTGTTCTCTGCAAGAGCAAAAACTGGAGCCAGAGTTCTGCTTCCACTTTGCCATCCTTGTCGCTGGTTTTCGTAGCGCGTGTAAAGAACACCAACAATTCTACGACGGCCCCGTCCAGATCCCCTCCCTGCATGTGTTTGGACTGGAGGATCGTGTCATCCCTGATAACATGAGCAGGGAGCTCCTCCCCTCCTTCCAAGACCCTCAGGTCCTGACGCATCCCGGTGGCCATTTTGTCCCGGCCGCATCTGCTCACAGACAAACTTACCAGGACTTTCTCAAGAGGTTCCAGTGAGAAAAAATAAAGTCACAGAAACTGGAGCTACAATCCATGAAGAAGACTTAAGCACTTAAATGAGGACAGAGAATGTTGATTATATAATGCTCAGACACATCTTGTGAGAACATAATTGATTCCAGAGGCACGTGGCGTAAAAATACCAAGTTCAGAGTCATGACCTTTGTACTCTGGATGTCATCTGATCCATCCAAAACAATCCTGCTGTTCTTCTCAGGGAAGATGTTGTCTTGTAAGAGATAATAAATAAGATAACTGTTTACTACACAAATTCTGGTCTCAGTTTCTTTTTCTTTTATCTTTTATTGAACCTTTATTGGCTTACTACAACACATGAAGATGAGATCATGACATCACTAACAACCTTATAAAATATTTTGGAATATATGAGACATTTTAATTTGTCATAAGCAGTGTACCTAATGACATTTACACAGGCTTGTTTTTAATTACACCGATTACTTTCCTTACTGTCTACATATCTGCTGTGAAAAGGACCAATTAGAAGCAAATGTTTTAGCACTTTCATCTTATTCCACATGGACATGATAATTAAATCAATCTCAGCGGGTCAATCCATTTTTGAAATATTGGGCTGAAATGACGTTGAGATGATGAGATAAAAGTCCCAGTACACAAGAAAAGTGATAAATAGTGAAGAATTAAAAAAAAAAAAAAAGAGGGCTTTGAAGTTCAAATACTGCTTTAATTTCACCCTTCTGCACACCTGGTCGGTTGCTGTGGAAAGATTCAGAAGTTGTTGGCACATCGCCCCCAAATTCTGCCATCACAAACGGTTGATGTTACACCATCCGACAGGCACTTTGCTTAAAGTCGACGAGGCCTTTGGACAGATGGAAATACTCAGGATTTTTTTTTTCCTTTCCTGGGAGCTAGATAAGTATCAGGAAATATTATAATTATACAAAAATAAAGGGACTACTTTTACAGGAATAAACGTAAAATGTGTTTTCCATTTTTTTTTTTTTTCCTCCAGCAATAATCTCAAAAGTGAAAGCTAGACGATGTGTTTTCCATTAAAAACCTAAACCAAGGACTGACGTTTTTATGTTCTGGGAAGACTCCACCATGATTGTGGAAAGTTATGACAAGAATTTGACATCACAGTGGAAACCTTGATTCAATATGTTTTCACAATGTTTTGAATATTTTGCATTACTTTTGTAGCATTTTGACAGCGGTATAAAAGTCAAATCATTTGTTGTTTATACATGAGGAGAAAAAAATTCAATGCAAACATGATTAATGTTTAACAATTGTTGGCATCATCTTTATACATAACAATGTGGTTACTGAGTCATTTCCACCCACAGTGGATTTACATTACAGTGGATGGGAGGATGTGCAGTTAATGAAGAGTTGGTCTTCTTCCGGAAGCGATGAGATTAGGGATTTTAGGGGTTTTATAGATGCATGAGGGTGTTTCCTCATATGCAGGTTATATAGACAGGTTTATGCGCACACTCAAATGTGCAGGGTTCAAGGACATGTTGTTCTTTCATAGCTGAAGCATGTGCATGTTAGGCTGCACTCATTCGATTGTTTCCAGATGTGTGCTCTCTCTCCTCTCTCCTCTCTACTTCTCTCTTTCCTTCCCTTTTTTGCTTTCATCTCCCACCGGCCTCTTGAACTCTCCTCGACATCCTCCTCCCCTCCACATCATGTGTGTCATCGGCTTTGGCCACTAACATACCTTCTCACATATCTGCTACATTTGAGATGTTGACAAAAATAGTTTGGCGCTGAGGAGAATGATGCAAATCGATGTGGATGTCTCAAAATCCTCCACCCTTGATCCAAAAAACTACAGGCGACTGCATGCTGTTGTCGGAGGTTGTGAAATGAAATACGACACCAAGAATACTGCTTATATCAAGCCTCGACTTCCTCTTTGTAAACACACTTTTAATCAGTCTGTTGTTTATTACATATGTTTATATCTAATGAGCTTTCACTGTCACCCACACACAGACATCATCAGTGGTAGAAAGTAACCAACATACATTTACTGTCCAGTATATTTCCTCTTTCTGCTACTTTATACTTCCACTAAACTACAGTTTAGAAGTAAAATACTGTGCTTTTTACTCCATTACATTTATTTGACAGCTTTAGTTACTTTTCAGATGAAGATTTGACACAATAGATAATATAACAAGCTTTTGACGTCCTACAAAAAGCAGTGTGAAGTTGGGGTCACATTTCCGATGTCTATGAGTTTTTAACAGCGCCATCAAACAGTATTTTTCTTTTTCTATTAATGTTCAAATGATCCAATATTTCAACAAAAATCAAAGATTAGAGAAGGAGTTCAAAAACTGGAAACAGATTTGTGTATCAGAACTTTTTTTTCTTCTTTCCTCTCCCATTAATCATCTCAAGACTCCTCACATTTATCTGCTGACCCTTTGGAGGGCCCTGACCCCTGGGTGGAGAACTAGCTCACTGTATATAAAGTAGTTGAGACTAGCTCCACCTCCAGCAGCTGCAACTGTAACATGCTGTTTATTGATGCTTCAGTATTAATAATCTAATGATGTCACATATATCAGTCAGGGGGACCAAATCACTGCTTTACTGCAATACTTTAACTACATGTTACTACTTATACGTACATACTTTTACTTAAGTAGGATTTTTCATGCAGGATTTATACATAAAGGAGTTTTTATACATTGCTGTATTTGTCTTTTTACTTAAGTAAAAGATCTGAATGCATCTTCCACCGCTGGACATCATAGCCTTCTCTCCTGTGCTCCCCTGTGGCCCTTGTGTCCCTCCAAGACCTCACTGCAGACTCTCACACACTCATACACATGGTTTTGATAACAAGTGGAGACGAACGGAGAGAGTGAGTGAGCGAGCGAGGGAAACAGTAAAAGAAAAACACAGAGGGTCACTCTTGCCAGTAAGTTTTACAACAGAGCCGTGACTCTCTCCTCAGGAATCCGTTCCCCCTGTTGCACAACAACCGGGAAATAATGGAATGAGAGACAGAGACAGATGAGGGTGGAGTTACCCTCTCCCTCTTCCTCTCCCACTCTCTCTCTTTTTCTCCCCCTTTTCCTTCTCCCTCTCTGTCTCTTTCTGGCTGTTGCGGTTAAAAAAGGGAGAGTGAGGGCACATTCAAGTTTTCGGAGGATCACTTTTTCCCTCTTCCCCCAGTAGAGTACAGGGGATGGAGCAGGGGGCAGAGGGGTGTGTCAGAGCACAGATGGACTCTATTTTGATTATGGAGCGTTTGTTGTTATGGGAGACGGAAGGAGGGGAGGGGCCACGTGGTGCGTGTGTGTATAAAAGACTTGCACTTAAACTCCAAAGAGCCTGGTCATCCCATGGCCCAGGCTGGTCCACACATGGACACAGTTGACCAGCTTTGCCTTGTTATTACAGTTTATTCATTACTGACAGCTCCAACTGGAGTCATCTGTGATTACAACATATTCAGCAGAGGATCTGAGATTTTATTACCCGAGATACAACTTTTGGAATTCAAGTTTTTTTTTGCAGCTTTTAACTATTATTTTTATTTTTTGCCACCATGCAAATCTACAAGGTTTTGTTCATCACAAAGAGAAGATGTTGAAGACCGGAGCTGGATTTTTTTACGCCTCTGTGGAAGGATGGACATTAACTGTTTTATGAATCAATCAGTCTGACTCAGCCCCACAAAGAATTTTTCAAATAGTTGTGTGTGTTTAAGTTCATACACATGTCTGCATGTGGTTATTTGCCTGCTTGCACTGTTAAATCGGTATGCTAGTTTTCATGGGTGTGATGTAATGTCATGTTGGATGTTTTCCAGAGGTATGGGCCTGTGTCCGGTGTCACATGGGGTTTAGCCATGCCTCTCTGCTTCCTGTGTTTGTTTATGTGTGTATGTGTGGGTTGGTATGTTCGTCTGTGACTAGGTGTGCATGCGTGCCTGCAGTGGTTTGCATAGGTTAGAGAGAGTAGCCTCGTTGTGTGAGAGCTGGTAGGAGATGCAGAGTAGCTGGCATGTGTGTGTGAAAGAGGGAAACAGAGGGAGTATATTTAGAGTTGTCAGATGAGTCGCTATTTAAAGAACAGAAAAGGGAAGGAAAGTAAGTTGAAACGACACTTTGAAGAAATCAATTTCCATCTTTGATGCAGTGTTAGCGTGATATTTAGGCCCAAACAGCAGGCAGTGGATGTTTAGGCGTGTAGGCGTGTGTGGGTGTGTATCTGCATACTTGTTGCTACATATGGGTGTGACTTGGTCATCTGTTATTGCATGTTTGCCCACTCACACACTTCTGGTTTTCCTCTGCGTTGTGGTTTTCTTGTTTGTGTGGACAAGTGGACCTTGGCCGGGGTGAGGGCATGTCTGTGGTTGTTATTGTGTAGCATTCCCTCCGTCTGTCCCTGTCACTGATTTTGGACACACAACATATTGTCATCTGCTTGTTTAATGGCTGAAAGGTCTTGGATTTGCCCTCCTGCAGCATCTTGTCTGACAGCTCAACTTACTGGTCTATGTTGTTAAAACTGTCACTAACATATCACATGAAAAAGTAGCTGTTTGGATGGCGTGTGAAGAGGTTGTGGTAGTGTCGATTCCCCGACCGAGGAGGTACAGGGGTGAACTGAGGACACAGCCATCTGAAGTTAGGGCAGCGGCCGTTTGATATATGATGTCATCTGTAGCCTTTTGTCTGCTTGTGCGCTTTACTGGACTGTTTTAGAGGCCGTGGCTGGGCCCTGGCAAGGAGAGCTGTGGTTTGGCTGTCCTTATAGGTGCCTCACTGACACTACTGGGGTAAATATTAGTCATCGTGACTACGAGGGAGGACTGTGGTAGAGTCTGGAAGACAGACAGGCATAAAGAGAGAGAGAGAGAGAGGCATGCCTTGGCTCCCATATCCAAACAATTTGAACATCGTTGT
This sequence comes from Scomber scombrus, assembly GCF_963691925.1. Lineage (NCBI taxonomy): Eukaryota > Metazoa > Chordata > Actinopteri > Scombriformes > Scombridae > Scomber > Scomber scombrus. Next base: position 26,160,722 of record NC_084983.1, on the reverse strand, counting down.
GCAATCTTGTTCAGTTTAAGACAACTACTAAAAGGTTTGGAGAGTGAAAAAGAGGCATTATATTAATTCCATCAAGAGGCCTTTGATGATATTTGTAGAGGAAACCTATGCAGGCTAAAGAAAGTAGTGATTTTTTTTGGAAGATTTAACACTAAACAAATGATAACAATCAAATACCTGATGATGTAGTGACCATGATAAAAAAAAAGTGTTGGCACCACAGTACATAGGTAAGACTGATGTGCCAATATTTATTTGATATTAAAGGGTTCAACATTTATTATAATTATTAGACAAATAGTTTGGAACAGCTGTCCTATAATATAAAATTAAACTACTTTCAAATTGCCCCAACAATTTGAGAACATGAGAACTTTTTGGGTCTTAATGAGAACTCCATAAATCCAAGGCAATGATAAACAAATTGAGCAGAAGTAATACCTTTGTGTGTGTGTGTGTGTGTGTGTGTGTGTGTGTGCACAAGTTTTCTTCTCAGCCCTGAACAGTAAGAGTTTATGTGCTGTTGTTAATCTGTCAGCACATGAGCTTTTACGGTGCAGGGAGGCAGAGGATAAACAACTGTTCCATCCAACTTAAACCTCTTTTTGTTTCCTCACATCAGTCATCAGTCATTTCAAAAGATCGTGAAGACAAAGACAATGAAGACACGCGCAGCAGAAATGGGATATAGTGAGTAGAGAGTAAAATAGTTGTCATAAAGTACTCATAGTGCTAATAAATGTATGAAAATCTTTGAGTTTTATGCATTGTGATAGGTAGCAACACACTTTTGTGCCTCATATTAATGTACCAATATAACAATGTATATTAATTATATTATATATTATTATACTAAAACTTTTAAAGTCTAATATATCTGAGAGCTTGGACATCTTAAATGAATAATTTGAATCAAGAAATCTGCTTTTCTGTGATGGCAGAAGCTGGTGTCACCCTAATAGTATTTGTGTTGTTTTATCCAACTTTTATATTCAGACCTATGATAACGGACCACCATCTGTCATATCAGACATTACAAACTGATGCAAACTGAAACATATGCACAAAAGTGAAAAGCAGCTACTTTAATAATCATCCATAACACACTGTGGCAAATGTTTTTAATCTTTATTTCATTTAGCAAAATGTTGCCGCATGGAGAAAGTTATATTTTACAGACATACTGTGTCCTGACCTGTAGAGGGCAGAATAATCCTAGTTATTACAGAGCAGTGCTTGAGGAAGAGTGGCTCAGGGTCTAGTCAATTCGTTGTGTGTATGTGTTTGTTGTGAGCATACTGCATACATGTGTTTGCATACATGTGGGTCGGCCCACCTGTGTAGGACCCAGCGTGTGGTGTGTGTCTGCCTGCAGGTTACAGAGCTGCCTACTGGGAATTCCCGGCTGTGCTGCTTTGAAGTGAGGTTGCTCTCGTCTGATAAACAGAGAGCAGAACAGGTGCTGGAGCTGGCTGACTCATCTGTTCAGCGTCTGTTCTTTGCATTCATCGCTGTACTCAAACTATAAAGAAACACGTTATACCTAATAAAGTAAAAGTGGAAATCTGCATGTGTCCATATGTGTCATTGCATACTTGATTGTTAAACTTAGTTTGGTGTGACAGGCAAATTACCTTGTGTATTATTGGGACTTTATATAGAATTGTAATAAGTAAAAGATAAAGATACACTATATATCGAAATGACATTCATTTTCACACATATTTGCAGCTGTGAAGAAGTCAAATTGATAAGTCTACTCCAGACATAAGAAGAGGATTCCAACAGATAAATAAAATGCAAACGTATTAAATTATTTGTTACAACTAAACTTTTTTCTTTCCCTTTTTGTCTCTTGATGACACCTGCCCCTAACGACCATGGCTGTAGACTGTTACCATGGTGCTGTTGCTAGAGTAACAATCTAAAGCCACGGTCGCCATGGAGACAGCAGGGTAGAGGAGGAGCTGGAGTCGGCATGGTAACTGGAAACTGCAAGGTCTCATTGGTTTGAGCGTAGATGTTACGCAGTTACACGGTGTAGGACTCCCCCAATGCAAGCCCACACAGGTTTCCTTCTGAGCAGCAGAAAAGAGACAGACTGAGAAATCTCTCATACGTATTGTCACTTTCAAGCTATCAAGTCAATCATTTTAAAAGTACTGAACAGCCACAGGTTGACATCACTACAAGCATTGCCACTGCATGTCCATGTTGTCCTCAACGAGCTGTTTGGTGCATTGCCAGGCTTCAGTAGCCATGACTGTAGACTGTTACTGTACTGTGACACTGTATAAGCAGTAAGCAGTCTAAAGCCAAGGTGCTGATGCTCTGGCCAAGGTAGGAGGAGGATGGGGAAGAGATGACAAGAAGGACAAACACTCCCTTTGTGGAAACCTGCATGAGTAAATAGAGGAGAGGAGAGGTGTAACATTACTGGAATCAAACCTGACACAGTTCCAAAGGACTGGATGCTGATCAGTACAGTTGTTGTTGACCAGGGGGGGGGGGGGGTCCCAGTGACCTGAATAACTCTCATCATGGGCGGACTACACTGACAACAAGATGCTGAAAATGATTAATTCCCGACTACTTTGAACCATCAATTAAGGCTTTAAGTGTAGCTGTAACACCATGTCTGCATCGTTATTTCTGACCTGTGCAATAATGCGATAATAATGAATAACAACACATTGCTCATTATACAAATGTAGGTCTTAGGCCTTTAAGATGTGAAGCTGTGAAATTATGCAAAATTATCTTTTACTGCTTTGTTCTGAACTGGGGTAAAATGCAAATCAAATATACAAAGGTGGAGGGTTTTTTGTTAACCTTTTAGATTTTACAAAGCATTTAATTAACAGTCCTGTGTTATTTCAAACCTAAAAATACAATGGTTCACAATCCTGATCTTTACTCTGCTCAGGGAACTTTGGGATGTAATTCTGTTGCTTGCAGGACATAAATAAATCAGGGCTGTGGTAATGACCAGGACTGAGAAATGTTGTATTAATTAATAACAGCAACAACTGCTAAATGTCTCTTTTTACAGATGATACTGTTATTTATAATAATGTGGATATGCTTGACTACAGTACCTGTTCATAAATTATATACTTTGCTTTAGAAAAAAAACATTGATTGATATAATGTCCAAATGGAGACCAGACTCATTTTTGTTAGTTTTGAAAAGGCTCAAATTGATTCAAAATTCAAAATTCAAAATTCAAAATTACTTTATTTATTATGTTGGCTCTTCCTGATGGCTGTAGGAGCGTCTACTCCACTTTGATTTTTTATTTTATTTCATTTTAACTGGTAAATAAGACACACCTGAATGGTTAAATTGAACATTGTTAAAACAATAAATGAATCAGCCATCAGTTAATAAGTAAACTTTCAAAACACTCTACTGAGTCAGTCAGTCAATCAAAGTAAAAACAATTAATAAAACATCTACAATGAATCTGAGTCACCCTGCTCATCCCTGTGACTTACTTCAAATTAATTCAAATAAATACAAATTTATTTAAAACAAAAACAGTTGTGAGGACTGACAGTTGGCATCATGCACTCACTGTTTATCTTTCCTGTGTCTGACCCGGTCAGTGTTTACGTGAGTGCACGTGTACACAAGATAGAGTGAGTGAGGCAGAAGGACAACAAGAGAGGACAGAGGGATTTTGTAAACTGTGTTTGACTGTTTTGATCTGATAAAATAGTTCAGTCAGTCAGTCAGTCTCCCAGAGGAGAATATATATCACTGCCATTTCAGGTATGGCTCTCAATAGTGTACTATAATGTCTGATTGGGGATATATTGAATGTTTGAATGATTATTACATTTGTTACCATAGCTTATTGATGATTACTCTTAACCATTGACTCGCTTATTTACTAAAACTTAAAAAATTACTGTAACGTCCTCTCTAATATTCCTGGAAAGCGCCCTCAACACTCTTTAAGGTGCTGGGGTTTGCAGCACAGATGTACCTGATTATGAGACTTATCTCTACTTAGTAGCTCACTGGGGACAGTTCAAAGCTGCTAATCATGTTCATCATACTAAAGACAGCACTGGTCAAACAGCCAAGTCCTCAATGAAAATTATAAATGGACAGCATTTTATATAAAGCTATCAATGACAGTAATGACGACAGCTAATCAAATATGTCTTGCAAGAAAAAATTAAATAAAGAGCCACTAGCTTTTACTTGTTAAAGGCTCTTTCCTTAACAGTGCACGTGTCACTTGTTAGTGATGAGCAAATATCTTGTTCAAGTGTTTATTTATTTTTTAATTTTTTTAATATAAAACAAAGTGTGTCTTGTTAATGAGGATGTATCTGCAACAGGTTTCCTCTTGATCTGTGTTTCAGCACCACGGCGTCAGGACAGCGACACAGCAGCGCTCTGGCTCGGCGCTGTCCGCGGTGCTGAACGTCCCGTCTCACTTTTTTAAACCACATTTCAAAGAACTAGGGGATTAAAAATATACTACGGTATGTTTAATCTCACCACAATATATTAGATGCATGAAATATAATTATGCATGTTGTGCCGCCTTAGTTACTACAACTTCACCACGTCCAGAGCAGGGCTTTCGGGCTCTGCAGTCTCTGCTCTCATTACAGGATATATATATATGTCGGTCGGATGACGAGTAGCGTCACGAGTCTCCGTGCTCGTCACGCGCCCGAGGGTTACAGGCATATGACGTCACGTTTCGAGCAAGCCAATAGGTGCTCGTCCCATTCTGCTGCCTGGCTTATCAGAGCGCAGTGGGCAGTGGCTTGGTCCGGCTCGGTTTCCATGGCGCCGGGGAGAAACCGCTTCGACCGTGTGGGTTGACTTGACGAGCATGCGGATCCTCCAGTGAAATACGCACGACGTGATATAGACGTGTCCCGTGAAACTGACACGGGACTTTGGTGGATCTTCACTTTTGTGTTATATGAAACCCTCGTGACATCTTAATCCAAATTGGAGCATTAAGCTGACAGTATGCTTACTGTATGTACAATATTGTTTAAATTATGATAGTTCCGATATCATATACCATATTTTATCTATCATAACAGGAGTTGAATCTGTTCTCGTGGCTATATAAACTGTTATAGTAGGCTATCACAGTATAATAAGTTGCTTTTCTTTACTAACATATAATTACATTCAAAGCCGTGCACAGCAGCAACAATAACGAGTAGTGAATGAACAAGGGGGTTTCATTGACTCGGTCCACCCACTCCTCCCTCGTGTTGTCCGTGCACGAGCAAGTCACATTGCGCATTCACACCCCCGCACATGAGAGGATCACACTGCAGTGTGCGCGTGCGTGCGTGTCTGCGCGCGCGATGCCTTTAAAAGGGTTATAGTAGGTGACTGCGTATCATCTGCAAAGTGCGCAAGAATGACGCAGGGCTGACTTCACTGGCCGACTACGTCACAGAAAAGTTAAAGGAAACGACGACCGGAAGTGCATGAAGGGAAAAGAAGGAGAGAGAAAGAGAGAGAGAAAAGGAGGAGGAGGAGGGAGGGAGGGGGCGGAGGAGAGAAGTGTGCCGCCACACCGGAAGAAAGTGATGGCTATAATGTCATCACTATCGCCGGAAACCTCCCGGTGCCACGCGCTCCTGAGAATGTAGAGAGGTTGGTGAGGAACACTCCCCCACCTTCAAACTCCCCTGACTCCCCCGCACGCACACGATCATGCTGAAGCCTACACACACACACACACACACACACACACACACACACACACACACACACACACACACACACACACACACACACACACACACACACAGGAGAGCGTGTGCGCCTCTCTGCTTGTGTACGTGTGTGTGTACATTTCACAGTGACAATTTGCACATTTCAGGTGGACGGCACCGGACAGCCGACAGATGATCCAGGGCTGTTTGATGGGCAACCAAAACAGTATCTACCTGCTTGATTCTGAACCAATCACAACCTGCATGACAGGTGTACATTAATAACCAAAATATAGAGTCTAATATATTCATATAAATATATTTTATACAGTGCGTAATTGGAACAAAGTGAACCAAACTCTGATAGAAAAGATACATTTCTATGGCGATTCTTCTCCACAGGTTATATAGTCTAAGATATGTTTGTTTTTTTTCAGCTGCAGACTGAATGCTGCCCACATGGGAGAGAAAATGAGTCACACTGCAGCAACTTCTAACCGGAGAGTGAAGATGAGAATAGTGTCATTTAAAGCAGACTAGAGGGCTTCTTAAGGGGATGGCCCCTCGGTTGCACCTAACCCATGTCAGAGGTGACTACTTAATAAATATTGTTCTCCCATGATTTGGATAAAGCAACAGAGAGTCATTTCTGTAGAAAAAAAGGGAAAAGAACTTACCTCAGTCAAAGTTCCCTGTGTGGCCGTGACTGAGGCTCCTTGCTGTAGAAATACGACTGTCCTATCTCTAAACTCGTAGTCTTCACCAACATTGAAATTGTCAAAATCTGTGCCATGCTTGTCTTCGCACAGACGCCGCTGTCGTCCCTCTTCTCCAAAGTCGCTTCCCATACAGACCGGGCTCTCCCATCAACCGTAGGCTTTTTATAGAGATCCCGTAGTAACTAGTGGAGGGAACGGGGGAGGAGGGAGGAGAAGGAGGGAGGGGGGCGGGGAGAGGAGGAGGGGGGGGGGGGGGAGGGAGCTCATTCAAAGATTCACCTACACATGTACGTGCGTATCCCACGTCATTGAAAGGAGTGAAGCTATTTATAAAGGGGAGGAAAAATAACCTGAATCACAGTGCATTTCTTTAAAAAAGGGGGATGGAAATAGTATGTGCCCTTTACTCCGATATAATGTCAAATAGTCAAAGCTCAAAGTGATAATATTCCTGTAATTTAGAGATATTTAGACTCCACGAGGTGCTCATTAGTGAGTTAAATCGTATTACTGTCTCCCAATAATCCGATAATAGTCTATTTATTACGTGTTATTTAATTTCGCTATAGGGTTAATTTCAGATATTCACTGGGGCTTCTTGGCCAAGATTAGTCGCTGTGCGTGCTGTGATAGCTTTTGTCAGGAGAGGCAGTTGTTGCTGCGGTGACAGTATTGTGCTCAGTTCAAGTGGATAACAAACATCAGGCTATTCTCTGTGTGTTTGAAGTCAATCAGATCAATCAATTTAACCGTTTTCGATTCAGCCTGTTTATTGGATGAAATGAGACTGTTTCGAGGGAAAATATATGACGACACCCATCTAAAGCTGACATGCCTAATCCAATATGTCAAACAAGTGTTTACTAAGCCTATAAGTGAGGTGAGAGAATCGTGATGTGTAGACTAGACCACGAATCACTGCAGCTGCCTGCTCTGAATGTTTGGCGCAGCGAACTGACTTTTTTTCCTCTCATGTTAATATAATTTCAGAATTCAAAGATTTTCCAAAACATCAAGATTCAACATATGTGTAGAAACCTTCGTGAGTGGTGTGTGACAGGAGTCGTGCGTAAATCCATCTCGACACTGTTGAACCTTTGGGGAGATTTGAGGGAGACCCTCGTGCGTAAAGAAGTGTGTCAGACATACGTAGGTGTGTGTAGTGGAGAGACTCCTGTTAATTAGACGCACGTTGGGCACGAGGCTAAAATGCCCGTTTGTTGTTTTTTTTTTTTGTTTTTTTTACATTTAGTAAATCGCTGGAGTTGAGAAAGTTTAGAGTCACGCGCCACATTAGAGTGAAAGTTGAGAGAAAGCGAAAATCTCCCCCAAACACTGAAAGACAGATCAGGTGTTGATTATCATCTATCTCCTGCAAAAACCTCCACTTCCACATGCTTCCTTTATCCAGAAATTACTGGATGAATTTGACTGGAAGATGATTTCTTTACTCATAACTCTGGATTTTTAAAGTAAAAGTTTCAAATAACTTATAACTCTCGATTTCAAGATAAGTCCAAAGTCATTTTAAAGGTTGCTACTCTATGACCAAATGCCACAGATTAAGTTTACAGGCCTTAGGCAACAAATCAATAAGTAGGATTTTATTATAATATTGTTCCAGTGTGTGTTTCAAATGAATAACCTCTTCATTATACTTATCTAATATAATTAATTTTGAGTTATAAACACAACCCAGAACTCATAAAGGGAAGATACGCCTTAAAATCCAATTCACATAGTCTCAATTGTGAACTTCTGATAGTGTATGTACTCTGTGGAGATGGCATACTGGTTGAGCTTGCTCTCCTCCTCCTCCTCTTCCTCCTCCACCTTCTCTTTCACCCTGTCTTTCTTGCCCTCTCTCTCAATGGCCTTTAACCTTTATTTGCAGATAAGCTGAAAGGATTCTTAAACCAACCAAACCAAAAAGTTCCTCAAGTATAATTTTTGATCCTGAGAAAACATGCACACTAAAATATTTTACTTTCAAAGTTCAGTTCTTTGCTCTTGTTGCTTTTTTGAAGAAGCACTTTGATGTTTGAAGTATGATGAAATCTGAATACTGTAGATACTGACTGTTGCTTACTCCAACCATGACTTTAAAATATACATTAATATCCCACTAGAGGCAGCTTACTGGGATGTTTGCCTATCACTTAACAGAAAAAACATCCTTGCAGCACAGAAAGAAATCAAGTTAATGATACACCCACAGAAGCAAGTACAACATTCATCTTTATTCACTGTGTTATTTCATTTTGATGTGGACTTTTGCTCTTTTCTTCTTTTCCTTTTAGGGTAAAGTTGCCTCAGCAGTGATTGCAGAAGGGGAGGAGTGTGAATTTGAGCCTTGGGCCTCTAAACAGTAGAATCTCCTCTGACTGCAACCAAACAGCAATATAAATGTGCTGACGTCTGATGGCTCTCTATGTGAGTGTGTGCATGTGGGTAATCACTGTGCTAGTGTGTGTGTGTGAGTGTGTGTGTGTGTTTGTACACAAGCATACACAATCCAATTTCCTCACACCCCCCAGATGTAAGCAGGAGGAGGGGGAAGGGGTGAATGATTGAAATCGTGTGAATGAAATAGTTCCTCACTTACTCCCTCATTAATCTGACACTCCCTTTCATTACTGACCTGCTTTAAACACACATGTGCCAGCAAACATACACACACACTGTCACAGTATCACTCTCTTTTTTAACATTTTCATTTTTCTGGAGTATGTATTCAGCTTGTAAACGTTAACCTCTTGCTTCTTGTTTTGACACCAAGCAATCATCCCACCAGGCAGTCCACCTTCAGCTCATATTCAACATTCAACTTGTTTCTATCTCCCAGCTTGATCATGAATCACGATGCAGATTATTTCCATTCTAATATCTTATCTGTCTGTCATGCCCAGTTGTTGGCTCTCTTTCTATCTCCTCATCTGTATTCCAAACTGAGAATGCAGTCAGATAAGAGAGAAAAGAAAAAAAAAATCATCCCTCTCATACACTCTTCTCTCTCCTCACAACCGCCTACCTTGCCTTCCCACCTCCCCTTCTACCATTCTGACTCATACTGAAATCCCAGTGAGCTTCCCCCTCCTCCCTCCCTCCCTCCCTCCCCCCTCCGCTCTCATTTGTGTTTTCTTTCCCTTTGATTGCCAAGCTAACTCGAACGCAATGAGCAGGGCAAGAAAGAATAAGCAAATGAAAAAGATAGAGAGGGAGAGAGGAGCGGAGGGATGGAGACAGGGAGGGAGAGGAGGAGGAGGAGGAGGAGGAAGACTGTGCTGCCAAACGTGCCCGTAATGAGGATTCTGTCAAAAGAGAGCTGGGAAGGAGGAATAGGAGGAGGAGAGGGGGGGGGGGTGTCAGAGTGAAATGGAGGTTTGGAAAGAGTGGGTGTTTATTAGTGAAACCCCTCTCACCCCCACGTCGTTCCCTCCAGTGTCTCTACGCTCTTCTTGCCTACAAGATGTGTGAGATCCCAAACCTACACTCACGCAGCAGCAGCAACTCCATGTCCACCCACTCACACACACATACACACGCGCACACATACATTTTCGTCTAAACAGAGACAGATATTGTGAACCTGTATATACTCAGAAACTTTGAATATGTGTGTATGAGTCAGGGAGGGAGAATCGTGTGTCTGAGTATGTGTGTTTCGGAGCATGTACTCTCTCAGTGACATGTGTTCCTCAGTCACCAGGGCCAATTAAATGGCTCCGGCAAAAATTGACTTACTTGAGATGGCATGACAAGATTATTCCTGTGATTTCATTACATTTGTTGAGCATCTGTGGCAAAGTGTACATAGATGGGCTGTCCTTTTGCAAAGTCATATGCCGTCTCTGACAGTGACTCACACAAAAAACTTCTGAACATTATGCCAAAGCCATATGCTGAATGTAATTAATGTGCAATGCCAGCTGTAGGTGTGTGTGTGTGTGTGTGTGTGTGTATGTGTGTGTGCAAGTGTGTACAGTCATTTGGGCATGTGTGCATGTCTTGTGCGAGGTGGGGTAGGGTGGGGGGGGGGGGGGTTTGCGAGAGTTAGTTAGTGCATCTGTTTGCTTGAGTTCAACATGGGGATCAGTGGAGTTTTCAGTGTGGATCACAGCAATGCATATATGCATATAGTGTACATGTATATTTATGAGTCACACTGTACCACGCTACCATGTGTGCTACACATACACACTAATTAAAATGAAGTAGGAGTTTCCTTGAAAGCATACAGTATGACTCAAAATCAGACATAACTGTGGAGGTAACTCCCTTCAAACTCATTGACCTGCTCGGGGACATTACAAACTCATGCTGTGCAATCAATTTCCATTTACTATATTTCACAAGGATAATGCACTTGTATCAATACTACTAAGTAGTCCCGGCCGCATATATAAAAAACAAACACTCAAAACCTGAAACTAACCACCTGCAAAGTCTGTTGTTCAAGCCAGCAACAATTGTGTCTAGATGTCTGTTGTATTAGAAAACTTGTGGATCATCTTGTTCCCTGGTAGACTCGTCTATATGATTCCAAGTAGCAGCGCCAAAGTACTAACAAACTTCAAAAAATTGTGAACCTATCCGTTAACAAGCCTGAAGAGGTTAAGAGATGGTTGTGCATGGATGAAATATGGGTTTTGGTCTTTGATTAATGTATTTTATAAAAGTTTCATTGAATGAGGTCATGAATGCAGTCTGGTACAATCTGTGTTACATTCTGCCTCGGACGCCTTTCTTTAATATTCTCTGTTTTCTGTTTTTGGCTCCTCTGCGTTGACATATCACTCCGTGTACTCTATCTCATATTTGTCTTTTTCGCTCATTCCTCCCCTGTCACTCTATCTCTTTTTGTGAATTATACATTAAAACCAGTTGAAATGGATGTACTCCAAACATCTAGTGCCAGCAAATATGCGTCACAACAAGCCTCTGGCCTCCGTCTCTCTTTCTCTTTGTCTTTGTGTCTGTCTGTCCTACACGCACACACACACACACACACACACACACACACACACACACACACACACACACACACACACGCACACACACACACACACTCATACACACATACACCGTCTTTCATTTCTGTCTTTCACTAATGGAGATGTGGATCCCATTTCAGTTGTCTCACTCTCATCTCCCTGACATTTGCCTTCTCTTTTATTTGTTACCCACTTTTTTTCAACCCCATCATTTTCATTCTGCTCCATCCTCTACCTCAATGTCCCACTCTTGTCTCCACCTTTCTCTGCTGACTGTATTCCCCCATCTGTTCTCCTCCTCCTCCTCCTCCTCCTCCTCCTCCTCCTCCACCCCAGTCATCTCTAAAAGTCATATCCTCCCACCTCGCAGTGTCCCAGTGGGGAGAGACAGAGTGAGATAGACAGGAAGACAAAAGGAGAGAGAGAAAATGAGATGGAGGCAGTAGAGATCGAGATGTGATTGGGCTGGAGAAACCCCCTGGTGTTAGAAATTCACCTGCAAAAACTCCCTGCTTCCCCCGCGTTTCTCATCTGTATTCACAGTCTCACCTCCTGTTCTCTCCTCTCCTCCTGCATCATGCCTCCTCACCCCTCTTTCTCGCTTCCTCTTCCTCTCTGTCTCCCTCCTTCCCTCCCTCACTGCCTCCTAGCCTCCCCCTCTCTGTCCTTCTGTGTCTCTTATCATCCTGCATTGCTCCACCTGCACTGTGGTGCAGCACTGACAATCAGAACTCTGCACACACACACACACACACACACACACAGGCACGCATGGAGGTACACAAGCGCACACACACACAGGGAGACACACGCCCACCACTTCCGGCAGCCCCCCTCCTCCCTCCCTCCTTTCCACTGCAGACACGAAACATTCTACAACCCCTGGTGTGCCACAGCTTCATCAAGAGACAACTGCTCGCACTTCATCAAAACAGCCTCCTGCATGCGCGCTTGGTGTGTCATTGTTTGTGCAAAGTCAAAATAATTGTACTGGCAAAACAAAACCCAAAGGGAAGAGTTCATGATAGGAATAAGAGAACTATAATGATTAGAAAATGACATATAATGATAATCATCATCAACACCATCTTAATTTAACATTGTGTAGTCTTTTTGTGTGCCATACATAAAATATAAAATAAATTAATAAGACAGTAATTGACAACAGCATACCATAAAAGTAAAAAGAAATTATGTGTCACGCTTTATAACACTTTGAAATTAACGAAAATGTTTTAAAAAAATAATTAAATCTGTAAAATTGTGTAATTAGCTCAGTTTTTGCTTCATTTATGCTTTTGGGGGGTTATACTGTAATAGCTAAATTAAATGCAAGTGACTTATTATACTATGAGAAGTAATCTACACACACACACACACACACACACACAAACACACACACACACACACGTACAAGTAGTGTATGTGTAGACCTTCCTGATTACTATGCCAAAGAAGTGAGCCAAGCACCTTGGATGAATAATTTAGCAACATGATGAAGGAAGAAGACGAGGTCTGGCTTTGGATGAAGAATCAAGTGTAGGAGATTTATAGGAAGGACAAGAGACTCTGGCCCTTTAATTTGGTGTTGCTAGGGAAATGAAGCTGTTTACTCTACCATCAGCCACACAGATGATGTCTGCATGAACTCTCCTTGTACCCCCCCCCCCTCCCCCCCACCAATATCTGAATGCACGCGCGTGCACATATACAAACACACACTATCCAGTTCTTCAGTGTGTGTTTCTGTCGTTTCTTTGTGCAGTTCCACAGTCTCACTCAACACCTCCTCATGCAACTTGTCAGTTCACTTGAAAGTCACGAGTAGAAGGCGGAGGAGAAATGATGAGAGGGAGCTGTTGCACTACATTAATATAAATGACTGTGATGGAAAATAAGTTGATGGGAGAAAGTTTGCTCTTGTCCCAATCTAAACAGTTGGACAATAGGACAGTTGATCTAAAATTAAGAATAAATGAACAATCCTGACACCTAGTGGATATTATATGAAACTGCGCACAGTGTGTATGTATGTAGGATATGTCTGTTTCTTTATATAATGTGGAGACCTTTAAGCCCCCTTCCCCCAAGCCTCATATTTAGGTCAAGGCCTACGTACGAATTACATAACTACATGTTTTGGAATGACATAATATTTGTTCAATTGTGGCAGAAAAATGTGTAGAAAAATGATAGCGTTGATGAGTATGTGAACCATTGTTGCCAGCAACCATGATTTTAATAGAAATGGCAGTAAGAGTGGTACAGTAACAACTATTTAACCTAAAGAAAAATGGAGAAATGGAGAGTGATTAAGCACATCTAGTAAAATGTTGAGGTACTTGTAGGCTACCTTACTTGAGTATTTACACATTTGGTACTTTAACTCCACTACATTTCAGATGGGAATATTGTAGGTCTACTTTTTTCTCCACTACATTTATCTGACAGCTTTGCATATCAATATTTTGGTGCAATGTTTAACACTGTCAAATCGCAGCAAGAAGGTTCTAGCTGCCTCTCACCCAGTGATGGCTGGGATTGACTCCTACACCCCCCTGACCCTCTAGACGTCTAAGTGGTATATGAATGAGTATTCCTACTGAAAGTACAATTGGCTGATAATACGTTTGTATTCTACTTTACTTAAAGGATAGGTTCACAATTGTTGAAGTCTGTCTTGAAACAACAGTCAGGTGCCCAAAGGAAAATTGAAACAGATTTGACTCACAGTAATCCTCCTTGCTGTTCATACTGACCACGAGAATCACTTATCACTTCCAAACACACGTGCAATTTATGTGATGGGGGACAAAAGCTACGCTAAACTTGTTTTGGGCAAAATGTGTTGAAAGGTTTATCTGAAGATAGTATGAGGCTTCAACTGTCTGAGTGGATATCTTCAACAGTTACAGCTGTAGTTAAAAAAGTGTTTGTGTCTTAATGGACAGTGTTTTAATGCCCAGCTGCAGTGGCTGGACTGTAACAAAAAGAGGTACTTAAAGATCAACTTGAATAGACTAAGTTGGACGACTGGAGTCTCAAATCAACTTTTAAATGCTTTTTTTGTGCACAAAATGAGGGCTGTGGATTTTGTCCCCCACCATTTACACTGAAAGTGCAAAATGAAATGATCTGTATGAACAAGGGGAATGATTACAGCAAGAAAAACATGTGTCAGTGTTCTTTTGGGCACTTGACTGTTTTAAGTCAGACTTGAAACATTGTGAACCTATTTTAAGTAAAATCATGAATGCGCAGCGATGGGGAGTAACTAGTAACATGTAATGGTGTTATATATTTTAATTAAAAAATAAATGTAACTGTAATAATCCATTACAGTTACTGAGAAAAATGTGTAATTAAATTACAGTAACTAATGAAAATGTTGATTACAAAGGGGATTACATCTGAAGTCAGACCTTTACAATTTGGCTCGGGAGGATAGTTTTTTGCTCTTTTAAAAAAATATTTAACATGTTACAGAATAAATTTATTGCTGTTTTTAATTCTTTGAAAACAATCTTTTTTTTTTTAATGCATTGTAAATAAATCATGACGTTGGCTTATTTGGAGCACACATGGGCTTTAATGGTGTCACAGTACCAGTTCAAAACACCTGAGTTTATATTTTAGTGGGTTTAATTGGTACACGTATCCTAACAGTTGAACAAATTTGAAAAGAAAATTAGAAAAGTAATCAAATGTAATAAGTTACATTACTTTGACTAAGTAATTGAAATAGTAACATTAATCATTACATTTTAAATAGGGTAACTAGTGATCTATAATCGATAACATTTCCAAAATAACCTTCCTAACCCTGTGTACTACATTACCCATCGGCCTTTGCTGCAGCGTCACTTGGTGAATGTTTGACCTAACTGGGCCACCATACTTGTTGTGTTTGTGTTAGTGAAAACAAAGATGGCGACCGAGCTGGACAGAGTGCGAATCTCAGCTGCGGAGCTCCGAGCTGAAGCGTCGAATATAGACAATATTTCGGACTCTCAGAAAGGTGAGACGAAGCCAGACAGATATTTTGGAGTGGTACGATCGTGACAATGTCGATAAATTGAAGCGAAGAAGTATGTGAAGTTATCTCAAAGTAGCCTGCGGACTTGCTAAGTTTATAACAAGCTATTGTTGTTAGCTAGCTGGTCCCGCGCGGTCCGTTTTAAACGCCCCCTTCAAACAAAAACGACACTAGATTATGTTTTTTCACGATTTAAAACAGTTCTTTAAAAATCCTCACACGGTATGTTGTACTGACTGAGCATTTTAAGCACATTAGTAGGAGAAGATGTCGTTTATCTGTGGCTGTAACGTTAAGCTGTGTTGCGACGTTACGACTCGCGAGCTCAACTGGTCGCTGAACACTGAAGCTCATATACATGTTCCGCCTAAGAAAACAAAAGTGTTATTTGAAACCTCCTTCATCGAAAGTGTCGTGTGTCAAAACAGTGGCGTTGTAGGTTTATTAGCGGTTAAAGCCTACTTCCCACAACTCAACCAGCGGAGTGCTCGCTGACAGCTGTTTGTGTTTGAATGACAACAGGCAACTTTTTCACTGGTTATTGGTTATCAGCGCGTGACTGTGTGTACAGTTACATCTGTCTCCCAAACTATGCTCATATTCAGAACATATAAAAATGAAGACATCTTAAAGGCTTTAAACAGGAACTGCAAAATTGAACTTTACGTTATCCTAGAAACGCACAAAATCTGATAAATGTAAATATGTCCATCGCTGTTTTTTTGTTATAGGCTCAAGGTGACGTACTTAATTGTCTCGTTTTGTCCAGATCAACAGTTTAAAAGCCAAATATATTTCGTTTATTATTAGTGAAGACTAAAGCAGCCAGAACATATTAATTCCTATCATAACCCAACATTTGAATGAGAGGCTGTAAACTGAGAATGTTGGCATTTCTGCTTAAAAAATGACCAAAAAAGAAAACCAATTAGAAAATAATTGTTGATTTATTTATTTTTTTGTCAACCAATTGCAACTCTATATTCTACTTACATAACATATTGCCTGTGTAGCCAAAGCCTGATGTTTATTCTGTGACATAACTCTCTAGTATTCTTCAAAACCTTTGAAAAACACATCAGTGATTTTAAATCTGAGATTTTGATTTGTTTAATCCCACACACTCTATTCTGCTGACATGCATACACACAAGCACCAAATACTTGATCACAACTGAAAACAACAAATTCACAATTTACTCCTATTAAAGTCATTTTTGCTTGAAACTTTTGAGCCCCTTTTAGATATGTATGCTATGTATTTGTGACCATTTTTTAAAGATTTACATGTAACTGAAAATTACATGGCTTAGGGCTGGATGTCACAGATATGGTAGGGAGGCTGGATAGTACAGAAAGACCATCTAAGACATTGTTGGATCTGACTTGTCATTGGATTTGTTGACAAAGAGAAATTCAGAATATGCCAACCTTGTCCTTGGAGTTACATGCTCCATTTTATTGCGTTGAGGACTAACTTTCTTTATCTCAATTTATTTTTTTCTTTGTGTGTTTATTCTTTCAGTGGAAGAGCATCAGGAGCATCATACACCCAAGCAGCACAAGAAGCGTGAAGGAAAGCATCCCGATATGCAGCGCTACCATCCGGCGCCTGGACAAGGGCGGCATCACCATGACAACGAGGAGGGAGCAACTGGTCAAAGTGAAGACTGTGGTCCCTTGGCCTCTGATTCACATGACCAGGATCACATGTCAAAATCAAAGGATGACTCTGATACAGTTTTGGAGAGACATGGGTGCACAGATGGTGGGATGAGTGGCAACAAAAGGGATGAAGACAGAATGAGAGGTGATGGTAGTAACACTCAGAACTGTAAGAAGGACACCAACCCACATGCTAAAGCAGAAGTAAATCAGGATAAGGACTTTGTTGAAAATGGCAGAGAAAATCAGGAACCTTCTGGAGCTGCAAAGACGACAAAGAAAGCCCGCAAACCAGACCGAGAGTTTTATCAACCTGGTAGCCGGAGAAGCACCCAAGGAAAGGACTGTGGAGGTGGAAGAGAGCAGGATAAGCCTCCTCCCAGGAAGACTGACCAGAAAATGGATCCAGAGTCCCAGTGTAGTACAGAGGAAAGAGAGAGGAAGCAAAAAACACCTTTACAGAAGCAGGGAGGGAAAGACAAAGAGGTGAAAGGCATTCAGGAAAATGTCAAATTGGCTAAATCCAGCGAGACAAAAATAAAACAAGGAAACCGAGATGTTGAAAAACCTCCATTACCCGTGGATGCTACAGTGGAGAAACTTACTGGCAAAGTAGAAAAGCTCAGCGTTAAAGAAAGGGGACAAGTGGGAGCTGAAGGCCAAGATGGTGAAGAAGCAAGTTGCCGGAGAGGAGAAACAACTGATAAGGGGAGGAGAGGCCAAGGGGTTGGAACAAAAGAGGAGGAAGAAAAGGTAGAGAAGAAAAGGGAAAAGGGAAACCAGAGGAGAAGAGGAGGGGAGAGGGAAAAAGAGAGGAATCATCAGGATTCCAGAAGAGGAGAAGATGAAGTAAGTGGTGGAGGAAAGAGTGAGCGGGGGAAAGCTGAGAAGGAAAGAGACAGGAGAGCAGCAGATACCAATAGGGATAACAAACCAGCTAAGACAGGAGAGACACACCAAAGCAAAGGAAGAGAGAATCGCAGAGAAAGAGAGAGCAGAAGAGGAGACAACAACAACAACAACCGGTCCAGAGATGTTGAAAAAGATGCTAAGACAGAAAGAAACGTAGACAGGGCTGTAGAAAGAAGTGATAGAAACAAATCCAATGCAAACATCACAACTCCAACCTCAAAGCGCTATTCCAAATCAGATATTAGACGCTCAAGGAATCGAACTTACAGCAGTAGCTCAGCCAGCAGTGTGACCAGCCTGGACGGTCCTGGACTAGGCAAGAATGCGGAGGGCTCCAAATGGTTACACTTGGAGCCGAGACAGAATAACAGAGAGGGGATGGCTAACAGTGGAGAGGGACGAAGAAGACATTTACAGAGCTGGACAACCAACGGGGAATCCTCTACAGAATCACTGGAAGGAAGTGAAATGAGTGACATAGCAGAGGACAGACGGAGGAGAAGGACAGGTAGAGAGGAAGAGCTGAGTGCAGAGAAGCGGAGGGAAGAAAGGAACAGACCAAAAGGAAACAAAAGTGGAGGTCGTGGAATCCTGAGGGTTTCTCTTGAGAAACAGGCAGCTCCCTCAACGCATAGTGAAGATGCACAACATCGCAAGCAAGGCTTGGTTCCTCGGGGCAGAGGTGGGGGTATCCTGGTGCTTCCAGCTCGCACTGACATCACTAATTCACCTGAGGTCGGGCAACGGCTTTTTGGTGGGATTAGGGGAGGAGCAGCTTGCAGGAGTAGAGGAGGCAGGGGTGGAGGAGTGAGACGACTTTGGGATCCAAACAACCCTGACCAGAAACCGGCCTTAACCCGGACCCCGTCATCACAGCACTCAGCTCTGCAACAGCCTATATATCTTCAGTCAGGCGCTGGATATGGACAGCTTCACTTTCTGGACACTGACGATGAGGTATCAGGCAGTCCTCCAGTCCAACAAGGTGAGCATTTCCGATCTCAGCAGCAGCAGGCTGCTGCAATGGCCTACTACAAGTTCCAAAACTCTGACAACCCCTACTGCTACCCCATGGCCACCAGCAACCCACACAATCCCAGCACCACCACCAACCAGCGCTATCCGTATCCTTATCACATGGGGCCCTACCAAATGGCTCCGCCTAACGGAGTATACCCAGGCCCTGCTGTGGGTCAGTTCTATAGGGGAGCAGGTTATTCCCAGCCAGGTGCTGGAGGTGGTTTGCCATTTGAAGAGGCGGAGCAACAAGCAAGAGGGGACCTGGGGAGGATGCTGAGGGCTGCAGATGCCCAAGAGCTCCAGCTCAGTAACCTGCTGTCCAGGGACAGAGTGAGTGCTGATGGACTGGATCGCATGGCCCAGCTCAGGTGAGGATTTAGAGAAAGATGTGTTACAGTGGGAAGAGAAAAAGTAGATATTAAAAAGAAATGTCACTTATTTATGTTTTTATTTTTTAGAGCTGACCTTTTGGGGCTATATGAGCAGGTCATCCTGACAGACATCGAACTATCAGACTCCCAGAATGTGGATCAGGCTTTGTGGAAGCATGTCTTTTACCAAGTCATAGAACGTTTCCGGCAGCTACTCAAAGACCCCACCTTTGATAACACCCCTCATATCAGGAACATGCTGCTCACGCTGCTTGATGAGGTAAGGAATGTGTGAGACATTTGGACAGGGTTACATGAAGCATAGATAAAATCTATTAAATGTATTCTTCACTATCAAGTCAATTGTCCATTGTGATAACTGTCTGTGTTTTACAGGGTGCTCTATTCTTTGATGCGCTGCTCCAGAAGCTGCAAACAGTTTACCAGTTTAAACTAGAGGATTATATGGATGGCATTGCTATCAGGGCTCGGCCATTACGCAAAACGGTACGGCCAAACTCCTTTCAGTCTGAGTGTGTGTATATATATATTCTCATGTGCTCAAGGACTTATCCAATGATGTATCTTAATAAATTGATTCTGAATTGGGAGGCAATTAACAGATCTCAACTGAAAAGTGTGTCATACACAACATATACGGTTTATACCTGCAAAACTAATGATTTTCCCATCAGCCTCCACTCAATTAAAAGATGTTAGCACGCTAACATGCTAAACTAAGATGGTGAACATAGTAAACAGTCTACTAAACATCAGCATGTTAGCATTGTCATTGTGAGCATGAAAGAATGCTGACATCAGCATTTAGTTAAAAGCACTGCTGTGTCTGTACAGCCTCACAGAGATGCTAGCATGGCTGTAAACTCGTGGTCTTGTAATATAGTAGTAGTAAAATGTTGTATCTGTAATTATGTCACAATTATGTCCTATCTGAACATTGCATTTAGTGAATTTTAAAGTTTTTTCTTGTGTTTTTTTCCCCTCTTCTCAGGTAAAGTATGCACTTATCAGTGCTCAGCGCTGTATGATTTGTCAAGGAGATATAGCCCGTTACCGAGAACAAGCCAGTGACTCTGCCAACTATGGCAAGGCCCGCAGGTAGGCCGTTACCTGAGCATGCTCTGTGTACTGTGAAATTTCTTACACACATTCAAGAGCACAGGATGTGTATTGGTATAAAACATTCACTGAGTCAGCAGGCCACCAGTGTCAAAATCTGAA
The DNA here is from genome assembly GCF_963691925.1 of Scomber scombrus. Classification (NCBI taxonomy): domain Eukaryota; kingdom Metazoa; phylum Chordata; class Actinopteri; order Scombriformes; family Scombridae; genus Scomber; species Scomber scombrus. The sequence continues at coordinate 26,140,055 of NC_084983.1, read as the reverse complement.
TGAGTGATCGGGAATTAGGACAAGCCTTTTCACAATTGGACAATTTTTACACCTGTTTCAGTTCTCTTAGAAATTATTATTTTTTTGCTCATTTTGAAAGTTTCAATCCCATCAGCTTTCATGACACTTCTTTAATTTTAAAATGTATTCTGATTGTTTTCCCTGAAAAATGCCTGCGAAAGACATGAAACTGTGTACCAGAATAGAGAAAATGTCCTCCTAGCTGTATATGAATGAGCAATTGCAAATCATACAATTTAAAGAATAAGGTGAAAATGAAATATTCTTCTGCGTCTTTGATGGTATCTCTGACATATTTCCCTTTTTATTTCTTAGCTGGTACCTAAAAGCCCAGCAGATTGCCCCCAAAAATGGACGACCATATAACCAGTTGGCCTTGCTGGCAGTCTATACTGTAAGTGATAAGTTGTCTATGTATGGGTGGAAAGTTTGATGTTTGGTATTAAAATTGGATTGCATTGTCCTAGCATAGACATACATACAACAGTATTTTGGTTGTCTGTGTGTCCTTATTAGGAGAATTTCTGCCTCTTACTCACTTGGTGCTTTTCTCACTTACAGAAGCGGAAGTTGGATGCTGTGTATTATTACATGCGCAGCTTGGCAGCCTCTAACCCCATCCTGACTGCAAAGGAAAGCCTGATGAGTCTGTTTGAGGAAGCTAAGCGCAAGGTCACACCCTCACTTTGGTCGTTAACTTGTGCCGGATGATTGCCATTTTCCCTTCTGACGTCACACAGCCTTGGCTTTGAAAATAACTGAAATGAATGAAAGTGATGTTTAGGGATATTAACTATTGATTGAAACACAAGTATTTTGACTGATATAATCTCAAAACATTATTGAGAACAGAACTTTGTACACTGTAGGGCTGCATGAGTATTGTATTATTGTGATTTAGAACATTTTACCAAGCATATCACAAAGTCCTTGAGCTTATATTGATGTGTTTTTTTTATAAATACAGATGTAATGATGTAATATGTTAAAGCAATAATTTGCATAACTGATTAATTATGATATATTATTATAATATATTAATGATTTACTATAACATGGTGTTTATGCTGAGACATTATGCAGCACAAGTGCCTCTTGTTTACAAAGTTTGATTCTGTTCTTGCAGAGAGAGCAGCTCGAGCGAAAGGGGACACAGGAGCGTGAAGGAGGCTCCAGGGGTCCAGCTGTAAGGGGACGAGTAAGAGGGGAGGAGGGAGCACGTATGGAGATTTGGATTCGTCCCAGCGGACAAGCAGCAACCCTGTCCTCTCAGAGAGGAGGCAGTGAGTCCAGCAGAGACTCTGAACAGGATGGAGGGCTTAGCAGTCTCAGTGCTAGTGATGTAAGATCCCTTTTTTTCTTTATCTCTCTCATTTAAACGCAAACATAAACACACATTCAGTCCTGTGCATCCTTATACCTTTACATGTATGCGCTCAATGACACTGGTCTATGTGTGCACCAAGGTATTATTGATGTTAGTGCTTTAAACAAACAGGGACACTGGCTAGTTTAATTTCCTTTTCTCATTTATTCCCTTTGCCGTCATTTCATTTTTGCTTGTTCAGTGCCAGGCATTCATATCTGTTTACATTAGTTTTGTTGTCATTTCTGTTCCCGTGTTGAAATATGTTTTGAACCCCCTCTTTACTCAGTCTCTTTTGTTGTTTGGCTGTGCCCATTTGAGTTTGTTCCTGTTTTGCTTGTAATGATTCACCATCTTTTTTAGCGATGAACATACAGTGCTGTATAGTAGTCCCAGTAATTATACTAATAGTAGCTTTAAATATCCCGAAAAATGCTGGAAGTAGCTTTGTGCTATTTCCATTTTACTTTCTCTACTTTTTTGACACATTTTTTTCTGCAATGTGCTCTGCCTCTGCTCACTAATCATCAGTGTCTCCTGACGGAAGTGTTTTGTTCCAATCTGTATGTGCATCTAATTGGCGAGCTTCTGAGCCCTTTCAGTCTACTTCCTGCCACCCCTGTTGTTCTCCCATTCAAAACCCCAGGTGCATTTAAGTGGTGATGTCACCAGCGCTGTGCTGTGCTGTAGGGTTTGTAGTTAAATAAAATTGTTTTAACCCTAGTTAGTAACCCTTTTGTTCTGTTGGCCTTCTCTTTTTTTCTACAGCTAAATAAGAGATTCATTCTGAGTTTCCTGCATGCGCATGGAAAGCTCTTCACTAAAGTGGGGTGAGTAATATTCATGTTTCCTAGCTCTTACTTTAAGGACAGAATGGGTCAGTCTGCTGTTTTTATGAATATGTGTCTTTACTGTACAGCATGGAATCCTTCCCCGGGATGGCGAGCCGTGTTCTGCAGGAGTTCAGGACACTGCTCCAGCATGGTCCTTCTCTGCTGGGTAGCACACACATGCTGCAGATCATCACCATCAACATGTTCACCATACACAATGCCCACAGCAGAGGTAAAGCTGCACACACAGCATTATTATCATAATCAAACCACAAATCTGCTAAATTAATGCAAATGCATGACTGGTAAAGACCTTATTTTGTTTTTATGCAGGTGATTAGCATGGATTTTAGGGGGTTGTAAAATATGTATAACACTTAATTAAAATTAAAATGTGCTAATTTGTCATCTTGTTTGAAGTGGGGTCACAGACAGGTCATTGGTAATGTTGATACAAGAATATATTGTGGAAGTTCTGTTTCTGATTCTTGTCTCTTTGTCAGGTGAAGAAGGAGAAGTGCGGTCTGTTTTACAAGAGCAAAGCACCGCCCTGGGTCTCGGCATGTTTGCACTATTGGTGCAGCGCTGCACAGAGCTGCTCAAAGATATTCCTGCAGGTACACATATACACACACATATAGACACAGGGAGGTGATGCGTATATATATATATATGTATGTTTTTTTGTTTGATAAGCACATTGCATGGACATTTATTTCAATTGTTGACATTTTAAAAACTCTTTGTCTTTCTCAGAACCAGTAGCCATGACAGATGGAGAGGAGGAAGGTAAAGGAGAGGAGCACGAGGGTATGGTGAAGGTCTCTGCCTTCCCATTGGACCTAAGAGAACTACTCCCAAGCATCAAGGTCTGGTCTGACTGGATGTTGGGTCAACCAGACCAGTGGAACCCACCACCCTGCAGTATAGAGTGAGTGCTTTGAACTGCTACCTGTTTTTACTATCTGATGGTTCTGCTCATGGTGTCAACTGGTGCTTTCAGTCAAACTATATACCCAAACTCTCTTCAGACAGTAGCTCTTTAAAATACTCATTCCTCACCATCACTTACTTACTTTGTGTACGAAGTTGCAGCCCTGACGTTTGGCAGTGCCTGGCTGACCTGTGTAACCTCCTGGCACGGGTGGACCATGAGGAGGTGCTGCTGTACAAAGTGGACAGCGATGAAGTCGAGGGAGACGAAGAGTTGACTGTACTGCAGTTGAAGGAGGACAGGCTGCTGGCAGGCTTTGTGCCCCTGCTGGCAGCACCCCAGGAGCCCTGTTACATAGACAAACACACTGAAATGGTGAGCAGAAAGTACAACTGTACAGCCCTGGTACATGCTTGTTCTCCTTTTAGAATTACTGGTTACTCTTCCATCCCAGTCAGAGTGACATATTATACTATACACTACATGTACTCTTAATGGTCCTCTTCCTGGTCTCATGCACATATACCCCCATCCTCTTTCCTCAGGCAATAGCAGCAGATTGTAAGAGAGTGACAGTGCTGAAGTACTTTCTGGAGGCTTTGTGTGGACAGGAAGAGCCTCTGCTGGCCTTTAAGGGAGGCAAATACATCTCTGTGGCAACTTCTCCATCTAACCACTCAATGGATACAAGGAGCAAGCAGGATTCTCTAACAGAGAAAGAGGTGACAGTCTTTCTTGTACTTTCCTCCCCACTTAGTTCCTTCTTCTCTTTTCATATCTCCTTGTGCTTCTTTCTTTCTAAACTTGATCGACTCATTATGTATGCATGCATTATGTAAAAACTAATAAATTCATTCAATGCAGTTCATCAGTGGCTGCAAGAGGAAGCCTATATTTTGATTATGTGTCTTATCCTTGTCTGTTTTTTGCAGGCTGATGATGTCATAGTGGAAGCAGAGTCGTCACTATCCGCATCAGAAGAAGAAGAGGACGTTGAGGCAGGAGACAGCGAGAATGATATCAGACAGCTGAAGGCACGACGCCACGTCCTCACCAACAAACTGGCACAGCAGCAGAAGCGCAGGGATAAGATACAGGTAAAACACACATAGTTGTTCTATAGGTACCACAGGTGTTCAGTGATGTCTTTCCCATAGATCTAAATGCAGATGTAACTTTAGTCTCCATTTCTATTGAAACAACAGCCAGGTAAACAGCTTTTCTGACTGGACCTCCTGCAATCTGTGCCCCAACAATGAACACTCTTTAAAAGAAGGTTCATAGATCTTTTCTAGTTGTCATCTTGATATAAAATCTGAATCAGCTGGGCCTGAGCATGAGTAGATGTCAGTTGCTTAATTTTAGTTGTTGCTCTCATCCAACCATAGACTATATATAAAATGGACGTAACATCCGTGACGTCACCCATTGGTTTGTGGACTGCTGCTTGGAATCGAATAGTTTCGGATCTGGGCAGCGCCATCTTGAAAATTTCTGGTGCATGCCGGGTAAAAAAACAAACAGGGATTCTACTTATATGGGCATCAGGAGGAGCATGAGGCGCCCTCCTGAACCTGTGAACCAATCAACCTGTCAATCACGACGTAGCCACGCCCTAATGCATACCCTGCTTTATCGTCAAATATAAAATCAGGGAGGCCAAAATTTCACAAATGAACATCATACTGCATTGAAGAAGGCTTTAAACTAGCGATTGAGACCATAAACACATTTTGAAAACGTTTACTGAGGTTAGAAATCAAGTGAGAAGTTGGTGAATTCTCCATTGACTTGTATAGAGACGGAAGTCCTTTTGACACCAAAACGGTCGCCCCCTGGTGGCCTTTTGATAGAATGCAGTTTTAAGTTACTTCCTCGTTGTCCTCAGTTCAGAGGACCGGAACTCCCCGCCTGATCTTAACAAGAAAGTTTTCCAGGCACAATATAAGAAAATGCAACAGCAAGGAAGGACGCTTTGAAAAATCTTTACTGTATTGACTAAATCATTTTTTAAAAACAGCATGTTTCGACTACTGTTGGTCTTTGTCGTTGCTTTTGTTTGAAGCACCCCCGTTTCATTATATAGAGCTACCAGTTGTCTCTTTTCATAGTACATTAAGTATCAATTAAATAGGGCATACATATAAAACATTTCATGGTAGAATTGAATTTCACATTAAATTTAATCTGTGTGTGTGTGTTCGTCTGTTCGTGTTCCAGGCGGTGTTGCAGACAGGCGGGCAGCTGGAGCTGGAAGTGAGGCCGCTCTTTTTGGTTCCAGATACCAATGGATTCATTGATCATTTGGGGGGACTGAAGAAGCTCCTATGTGGAACATACATAATAGTTGTGCCACTCATCGGTAAGACTGAAAGACATAAGATATAGAACAAGGACGACTTAGAAAAAATATAAGCATCTATTAGCCCATGGTGATATAGACAGAAACTTAAATCTCTTCAAACTTTAGGATGATCCATTCAGATTAATTTAATGTGTTTTTCTGCTGTAGGATCACAGTCTGTAGTTAGTGGGTTAGGGTGATGTTAAGTGTTTAAACTGATAATAGCCTGTCTGCATGGTATTTAGTGCAAAAACAGAAAATCTGTGATGTAATGTGTGCTCTCTTTCTCTCAGTGATTACAGAGTTAGATGGCTTGGCTAAAGGCCAGGACAACTTTGGCGGAGGACTGGGATCAGGTGGCCGCAGCACAGGCAGTCGCAGCAACTACAATGTTAGTGTGACCCATGTGCGGGCCGTGCAGGAAAAGGCCCGGTTGGCAGTGGCTTTCCTAGAGAAAGGGTTTGAATCCAGGGAACCGTGCCTCAGAGCTCTTACAAGCAGAGGAAATCAGCTCGAGTCCATTGCCTTCCGCAGTGAAGACACTTCCGGACAACAGGTGAGTTTGCTTCTTTTTCTTTTATTTCATTAGCTTTGGGTAATTTGGGTTCAGATTGTGGCTAGCTGAAGTTGAAAATGAAGGAGAGAACATTATTACTTTAATTAAATGTTGATACTGTTTTCAGTGACTTAGTTTTTGTTCTTTCTCAGGGTAACAATGATGATGTGATTCTGTCCTGCTGTCTCCACTACTGCAAAGACAAAGCAAAGGATTTCATGCCTGATCAGAGAAGTATGTAATACCTATACTCTGTCATTGTCCATTTATTGTACCTTACATATAAACACTTTATTTTCATTATATGGTCTTCTGAGTTTACCTCTAACTCCTCTTTGGCTTCAACTCCCTCCAACACACACACAGATGGAACAGTGAGGCTGCAAAGAGAGGTGGTACTCCTTACAGATGACCGTAACCTGCGCGTTAAAGCTCTGACACGCAACGTCCCAGTGCGAGACATCCCTGCTTTCCTTAGCTGGGCCAAAGTGGGCTGAAGCAGGCTAAGCTGAAACCAAAGGAACCCAACTGCTGAAGCCTGCTTGCCAGTCAGCCAGGAGAGAAGACACACTTAAGCAGAGGAAGAGGAGGAGGAGGAGAAAACAGGGGGAGAGGAAATGATAAAGAAAGCGAAAAAAACCACTTCTTACGAAATACGAGCAGAGTGGTGAGAGCAGGGTGGTTTCAGTGAGCTTTTTTCCCCCCTCTTGTGATGAAGTGTGTGTGTGAATGTGTGTGTTAAGATCAGTGAGCTTCCCCAGAAAGAGACAGGGGGACTTGACAAAAGTCTCTGGAAGGCTGGACTGGAGGGGAGGAAGGAAGGATGGAGTGATTTAATTTCAATTGTCTGGTCCAGCCTTGAGCCTCCGCGCCTAGTTAGTGAGTGCACTCTGCAAGCTGTATTAAAATTTGAGGCTGATGATAGAATGAGCCACAGAGAGGGAGAGTGTTTATGGTCATCTAATTGATTAAAGGCAGCTGTAATGAAAGCCACAACTGGCAATTCCACACTTCTCCGAGGGCCCAGTCTTACAGACCGCTGCGACGTCTGCAGCAGAGTAGGCGGAGAGAAGCACAGCTGGAGGATCTTTGTCAGTAGTGCCTGATTGTAGTGAGGGAAACCAAAAAGCCCCCTTTACACAACATCAGCGCCTCCAGTCAATCATATGCAGGTATTGTATTTCCTGGAAACCAAGGAAATGCTTCCTACTAACTTGGGTTGTTCCTCCAGCTTGACGCAAACATTAAGTTTGGGTATTGGAAAAAGCTGATTTTAAAACATTAACAACTCAAATATCATTTATTTTATTAAATATTAATATTCATTTGTTTTTGTTTTTGAGCTCATACTTAAAAGGTTTTCTTTCCATCCTGGAAGCCATCTCATATTTTGTAGAGAGATCATAAGTAAGATTAAGATGAAGATAATAAGTATCTGCAGGTTTTCCCAATAACAAGATGAAACATAATTTACTGAGACCATCCCACATTGAATTTTGAGTTTGAACCAGATCTGGGTTCAAATGTACTAAGAAAATAATTATTCATATAGCAAACATAGCAGGATGACTCAGATGGTCTGTGGAGAGTCTTCAGTTTCATGAGATTGTTGTCTTATAGGTGAAATTCCACCCTTTTGCCAATTAAAATAAAGCCATTTGGACAGCCATGTTGTTAGGAGATACTTTGGTCCTTCGTCGGGACTTTGCAGATACTTCATCAATTTCTGCTGGTGAATAATTCATTTAATATTCTGTTCTCATCTCAACACTTTCATATAAGTTCTTTGTGCTTTTCAGTTCATAACACCACAGCAGTTTCCCTTTTTATTATTATTTTGTAAAATCGCTAACACCTGTTTTCCTCTTCAGTTTGTCTTTTTTTTCACATATTCAAGGTCACATGTTCACATTTTCTTATTTCAAATACTTTTTTTTTTTTTTTTTTTTTTTTTTTAAATATAACTTTTACAAATTACAGCCTGTAAAATTAGCATTAAGTTCATGCGACACCTTAAGGACACATCAACAAACATTTAACACATATGTAGTATTTGTGTTTGTGTGTTCGCTTGCTCTACGTTGCTTTGTGGTAGTCTCAGGAGATTCGAAGTCATGTCCGAAGTGTTTCTGTGTGCATTTGAAACCGCTGGATGCTCAATGTAGTCAATCTGTTGAATTGTATCAAGCACCATTCATCAATCAATTCATCGATCGGTTTGATCACATTGATTTAAAAGAATACTGTATGTAGATGTATCTACTCTTTCTATTTGTTCTGTACCTTTTCAGCCCGGCTTGTACAACTCTCACCAGCAGCTTATGTTTTTTTGTATTTGTGTGAACCATCACAAAGGTTTATTATTGAGTTTTAATTTCTTTTTCCAGCCCTTGTGTTGGTTCTTCTGTAGCGTTTCAGTGCAGTCTACTGTGTTAAACGTGGCGCTGCTGCAGTGATTTAGTGTCAGGGCAAATGTAGTAAAATACATAATCAACTTTACACAAATGACTTTTTCATTGTCCATCATTAAAAATGTTTTGAAGGCATCGTTTCACCTCATTGTTGTGCAAATGAAGGATGTGATATTGTAAAGAAGTGTCCTTTTTTTACTGCAATCACTGCAGAGACTTTTGCTGTGTTGTTATAGTAGAAAAGGCACAGGTGTTACAACTGGCAGGTCAACATGTTTTGAATTCATATTCACATTAGATTTTAGATATTTGAAGGTTCACCATCTTATGTTTATGCGTATATCACTAAATTAAAGATTGGATTAGAATAGATATTTAGTAAGAGAGTCAAAATAGTTAGAAATGAATTGCTGAGCACTTCATATATGCAATGTTGACTAAATAAAACCTAATGGGCCCATTCATAAACCCAGATTAAATCATTACAAGAAACAACAAAGCATATATATATATAACATCATCTACAGAAAGATGCATCTGAGTCACTAACATACAAAAACCTTTACACGTATGCCATCATGTGGTAACTGAAGATGACAGGTGGGAGTGATGGAAATGAGCCAGTTTAGAGTTTTCAGTAAACTGGGAATGGACAACCATACTGTTAATGACTATGGGGACATAAGTGAAAATACGAAATGACACATTATAGACCATAATCATCATCTATACATGCCTCAAAAGACTGAATTGTTCTGTTTCAGTCCTGATATTCTGTACCTAAGGCTGATGTATGTTTAACTTTAATATAATTGGCATTAGTGATGTAAGATAAATGCTTGGAGACTTACTAATATTCACTGTTACATGATAAAAACTACATCCTCAGAAAGCTTGAGTTGCACATCTGCTCAGGCTTAGTTTGAATAAACCCCAATATCTATGTAGAATTTGTGTGTTTACATTATACATGCAAGTGCTTGCGTGCATGTGTGTGTGCGTGTGTGTGTGTGTGTGTGCAGCAGGGACAGAAAGTTCTACACCCTATCCATCCATATCATTTGCTTCAGTATACTTTCTGTGCCTGGATACAGACCACACAGGCAGGACCTGACTCCCATCATCATCATGACAACAGGGCTGCCGAGCAACCAATCAAAGCCCTCCGAGCCCCTTCCTGCAAGCTGATTGGTCCCCGGGCCTGCAGCCTGTTGTGGAATGCCCATCTTTAACCTCTCTGCTGCCATGCACACACATCGCATTACATCCTATATTTCCTCAATGCAGATTATAGATACTGTTGTAATCCTGCGCTGAGATGTGGTGTCACGTTTGATCTTACACGGCATGTGTTCTTATTATTATTATTGTTAATGGAACACTACATATTGGGTTTACATCAGGATTTGCACATTCCTGGTAAATATTGTGTACATTTCATGTCATTCTCTTACTTACTTACTTCTTCTTTCTTTTTTTATATTATTCAGGATCACTCAATGTTGTGTATGTTTTGGCTGTTATGCACCACAACACCAAGGATGAGTCCTTATATATGCAAACCTACATGGCAATACACCTGGTCGTGATTTTGATATATATCGAGTTTTCATGTCATAACTGGAACATCTCAAATAAAGTTCTTTGACTGATGCTTACTGGGCAGCAGGCAGCTACATTAATAGTCTTTGATATGTTTATGTAAAGATAACATGATTTTAAAAAGGAAACATCTGCAGCACAGCGTATTGCATGTGCACAAATTGTCAACTTCTGCTGTATTTTGTGATAAAAGGTGTTTCTGTTTACTAGAATCAGTGTCTTGATATAAAAACCAGCACTCTTGTGATGAGCTTCCCAGTGTGGTCTCAGCTCAGATGTGAGACTTTGACCCTCTTCCCTTTAATGACACACTGAAAAGCTCTGCTATAATTCTTGGGGAAACAGTGCTTTATTAACACTGTAAATTAACGACTGTCTATTTATAGTAGAGGCCAGATTAGGACTGAAACTGATAATCAGGTTAGGAGCTCAGGTCAAACACACACAAGGATGGGACAAGAGGGGAGATGAATGTTCAGTACTTTTGTTATGAATATTCACCTGCTCTAAAAATGGACTGATGTTGTGTGTGCAGAGGTTTGTGCATCCAGACCACACACCTGTGCTTGCAGCAGCACCAAACACTGAGATTAGGGAGGGAGGGTGATGGAGGAGGGGGGGGGCAACATTTACCCCTGTAGGCTGCAGCTAGACAGCAACCAACAAGACTCTCCAAAGCTGCCACACGTGTACTCTCGCCTGTTATCCCCGCTGACTGTGTTTTCTATCTGCTCCCTGATTCTCACGGTGGAAAGGGAGGTGATTCTCCCAGCCAGCCGCCATTTTTAGGGAACTGCCTGGGCTGCCTTGTCGAGGAGAGAAACTTTGACGTTAGCAGCCAGCTCGTTGTGACAGCTAAACGCTTGACAGTCGTCAGTCAGCTCAGCTTTCCACACGGTGACATGCTTTAGTCCTGGAGCCAAGCTTGTATAGATGCAAAAAAAAACAACGCTAAATGTTAACCAGACATCAGCGTGACCGTGTTTATTGGGCTCTGGCAACTGTACAGTTGTTAGGTTAGCGTACTAGCATTGCTAACTTATTAGCTAGCGGATTCACACTTTGATTTCTCCGGATTGCCTCGTCTGTGATTTGGCATCAGACACTTTTATCCACCGTGTTCAGGGTTGACTGGATTAATCAGCTGCTCATACCCACTTCTCAACCTTGTGTGGATTCATTTTTACTAGGTGAGTATGTCGCTAACTTTTAGCTTTCTGCTAACTAACGATGGGTAGATTTCTTCTGCAGTGGAGCTCGGTTGCAACATTGGTTAGCTTGTGAGCTAATCTGCTAGATTTGCTGCTTTTTCGTCAACGTTAGCTAACCAAAAGTTGCTGTCACAACTTGTATAGTCTGTCGCATCGACGGATTTTTACTCTGCCTTGTTGAGCACAAGGGTGATTTTGCTCTGATTGCTAATGTGACACATCAGCAAATAATATGGATGCACTGGGAGCAGAGCTAGCGAGCACTACTGTGAGTTGCTTGTGAATAATGTGAACAGCTTTAATGTTAACCTAAAGAGGGGTAAGCCAGCTACGTTAGCTTGCTAATCCGCTTTATGCAACTATCGGTGCAAGCAGTGCCACTCCCTCATTTTTTTGTTTTTGTCCACTGTGGCTGTAACGTTAAGTGAAACTCGGCTTTGGATGTGTGTGTTTTGGGAAGTTTGCTTATCTACCAGGGACAACTATGAGACTATGAGTCACATATACTGTCTGAGCAGCTCGCGGTGTGACTGTAGGTGACATCGGTCAAGCCTCTTACTGTGTGTCGCACGTACGAGCCCCGGTGTTGTGTTTATCCCGGACAGACCGACAAATCATTGCTTTTTTTTTAGTGTGTGCCTACATCCATCGCCCGCTGATGGCTGTTTTTGTGCACTGACGTGAGTCGCATTCCTCAGTTTTTCTGTGTTGATATTGCGTAACTCTGGCTATCACTCACAGCGAGCCACTCTTCTGCTTGGCTTATCTGCAACTCCGCCGCTTGACTTGTGCGTGACAGTGGATCAGGTACACAAGGATTTAATATAACATCCACAGTAAGGTTAAACCAGGCGTAAACATCAGTGTTGTGACACTAAAGATTTAACCATTCAAAGCGAGAAAGCTGCTGTGTGTAGGAGCTGATCTGTCAGATTTGATGTGTGTATGGCTTGATACCTGAACATCTACACATGCTCAGTGTTTTATGTGCCATGCATACAGGCTCCCTTTGATAAATAAGCTCTGCAGTGTGTGAGCAGTCCACCTATTTTGTTGGTGTCTGTGGACCATGATGAACAGACTGCCAATGATATAAATGCAGTGTACTGTGTTACTGTTTTTTTGAAAGGCAGGTACAACTTGTCCCCCTTGTTCTTGTCATCACAGATTTCTGCTTGGCTACCTGTCCCTGCTTTCTCTCTGTTTTTCGGTAAACCTGTGCCAATCTGCACACCTGTCATTTGTCATTTGCTCATTTATGTATCTGGCATGCCTCGTGCATTCACAGACAGGAACAGCTCCCCCTCTTTACTTCCAAGGACTTACTGCTAGCTGATGATGAGAGGTACGCAGCTGTTATTGCCTGTAAAAAATCTCTGCTTGGTAAAAGTCTTGTTTTCCTGTGTGTCAGTTATATCAGGGGGGTACTGAATATGAGCACACTGCATAATGGTTTTAAGTGTCTCCCTGGAAAAATGGATTAGAGACTGGAGTAAAGCCTGCCCTGCTTGTTAAAGTCCAAGTCAGAGACAGTCAGCCACTGCAGAACAAGATTGGTCTCATTATGTGTATGGTCCACTACAATGCTGCCACCATACATTATTTGAAGTACTTATGAATGTCATAATATAACCCCATCTTAGAGTATTGATTTTAATCCTCCAAGTGATTTTATTTATTATTGAGTCTTAAACTTTTTATCTGGCAGAATCGATGGCTGGTCACATGGTGGCGGTCCTCAGGTTTTGACTGGGTCGACTTACTCAACTGGTGGTAGTGGCATCAATTCAAAAATAGGTTTATTTTGTTATTTATTCAAATTTTGTCATAAGTCTTATTCCTACAAAGGAGTTCCTAAGCATCTCTTCATCATCTCTTTTGATTGTGGCTGGCTGCTGAACAGTTGGAAACCAACAGGATATTTGATGAGTCAGACTAAGAGCAAAAAGCATAAAGGGGAGGATAGGCTCACCCACAGTTTTTTCTTCAGGTGATGGACAGAGGACACGCACTGTACAATCACAATTTGCAAAATAACATTTCAATCATTTGGAGTTCATCAGGTTGAGTCTCACTTTTTCCAGATTTATACAGTCTAAATGATTCTGTCTCAAGTCCAAGTTACTCTTAGGTCCAGTAGTGCTTCCATTGGAGATGATGACAAACATCCACTGGGATGACTTTTGGCGCTTTTCCACTACACAATTCCAGCACGACTCGCCTCGGTTTTTTTTGCGTTTCCACTAGGAAAAGTACCTGGTACCTGGTACTTTTTTAGTACCTGCTCTGGTGAGGTTCCAAGCGAGCCAAGCCGATACTAAATGTGACGTCGACACACTGCTGGCCGCTGATTGGTCAGAAGAGTTGTCGCTGGAAGAGTCATGAGCTGTCCCACACAAGAATCAAACCCGGCATTTTTAAATACCGGCAACAGCGTATACGGCTCAATTTTCTTGCTTTGTGTCACAAAAAGCCTCATACAGCAGCAAGTACACCACTGCCTCCATGTCCTCCATTGTTTATGTGTTTTGTGTCGCATATAAAACAAAGTCACAGCAGTTTCGCAGAGCCGTGCTATGACGACCCCGTCCACGTTGAGTAGGTACTTTTTTGTAATGGAAAAGGTCTGTTCTGGAACCGTGTCGAGGCGAGGCGAGTCGTGCTGGAACTGTGTAGTGGAAAAGCGCCATTTGTAAACTTGGGTGTTTGGATGCCTCTGTGTCCTCTTCTTTACCCAAGGGTCTCTTGTTCAGAGGAAACTTGGTTTGTTGTGAGATTTATCCCGACAGGAAGAGTGAAAATGGAGCTCTGTGAAAGAAATGGGATGGCTCAAATCCTCTTAGTGTCCGCCGGTCACTCCATTCCTCTCCTCTGTCGCCATCACTTCTATAGCACCACAAATGGGGATGGTGGTGGTGGTGGTGTTGTTGTTGATGTTGGGTAGATAGAGAGCTTTCACTTCCTCCACTCAGTGAAAGCCGCAGTCTGTGATCAGTCTGGGAAGCAGGATCATGGACACCCCACCCTCCATACCGGGGGATAGAAATGTAGCTTATGAGCCATGAACAACAGCACACATGTAGGTCATGAAATGAACATCTTCTCTGAACAGCTGTGATGTTGCAGTGGTTTTTAAAAATGTTTTATTTGGCATGTGGCTGATGATTTTTAGAGAAGCATTAAATTCACAATTTTCTCTCCAAATATTGAATCTAATGTCTGAACTGAGCACAGTAGTAGATTCAATGCTGATTGGTGTTAATTCTTCTATGTTTGAGGTAACATGAGGGTGCAGCCACACATCGTAAATGGAACTGATCCCCTTGTGAAGATACTCTTCTTTTAAGGCTTGTGAATATTTTACTTACTTGCACTTATTTGTTGATGACGTCATATAACGTTGCAGCAAAAGTTGGGTCTTGATCAAGAGCTTTGTTCATGTGGACCAGTCAAGTCTGGCTCATAAATGATTATTTAATATGATGTATCTGCTCGGTGCGGTCCGACTTTGAATTATTTAGAAAAACAGCATTTAGGATGTTGTTGTGTGTGTGTGAGAGAGAGAGAGAGAGAAAGAAATAAAGCAAGTCTGAGTTCCCACAGTCGAGGAATAATAATGTTTTAACGGCCCTGCACACCCACATACACACAAGTAACTTAAGTGATTCAAGTTGATGAGATTCAGCTTTTCAAGTTGACATTTAAGGCTGAAGCTTTACTGAGTGCATCTCCTTCATCTCCATACACCTATTAAAAGATTTATAACCAAGTAAGTTGGACCGTCTTAACAGTTCAACAAAACTAGGACAGTCAGAGAGATGTTAGTCAAGTATTTATTAAACATGATAACAGGTATAATCAGCTGAATTAACATCAGTCCTATTGATGATTGATTGATTGTCTGTTTATAGCGGCTACTCGTGGATAAATAAACCTTTCTAAAAAAAAAAGTCAGGATTGCATTTAACCCTCTATTACCATCGTATTTGAATCATTATCAATGTTAACTGTTGCCAGCCAGAGTTGATAACTGATGATTGTGGCAAAAATCATATTTACAATTATTTTGGTCAATATTAAGATCATAATTATTTGACATGATTACTCACTGACTTTGTAAACTTGTCTATTTATCTGTGGATTTACTTGAATTTTAAATGTAGTTCAGTTGAGAAACAAATAAAAAGTAGGGATGCTCCATATTGACTTTTCTGCCGATATCCGATATTCCGATATTGTCCAACTCTTAATTTCCGATACCGATATCACCCGATACCGATATTTGCAGGCTTTTTTACACCAAAACTATTAAAAAACATAACATATCTCCTATTGTTGAATTAACACATTATGCCTAATTTTATTGTGATGACACACTGGATGCAAACATAAATGCAACATGGCTTTCCACATGTAAACACTGTCTGTGCAAAATAAGAGAACAAATTCAATTTAAATTATGGAAAAAAATGCCAATATGTCACTGCCACATTTATTATGCTGCTTTGCAGTTATTGCAAATTACAAATTTACTATCCGTAGGGAACACTTGGAAATAGTTCCAAACCACAGACATAAGCCCCGTTTCTGGAGGCGGGACCTTTACAGGAACGTCCTCTCACTCGGTCCTCTCACATGTTGTGTCTCCAGCAGAGTAGGACCCCGATAGGACCCAGAGTAGGACCCAGATAGGACCCAGATAGGACCCAGAGTAGGACCCAGATAGGACCCAGAGTAGGACCCAGATAGGACCCAGATAGGACCCAGATAGGACCCAGAGTAGGACCCAGATAGGACCCACCGGACTCTGATGGTGACGTAGTATCTAAAATAATAGCATCGAAAGTCTGAAACTAAAACAAAGTAGATTATAGATGTCTAAATTAGTCAGTTTTCACCGCTGAACATTTGACTGTTTGTTAAATTCAGACACATTTGAACTGCTCCAACATATTTATAACACAAGATTATCAATTACCTTGTTTTCAGAATCACTGGAAGCCAAAATCGATTATGGAGAGATTATTGTAATAATCAGCTAGTTTTTTTTTTTTTTTTTTTTAAAAAGAGCTGTGGTGGATGGATGGATGGATGTCTAAGGCTCAGTACTTCCTGAACTTCTCTTTATATATCTGATGTATCTTCTTGTGTATCCTTTTAACCAGACAGCAGGATTGCTTTTGTGTTGCTGACCCTGTGCAGCTAAGAGAAATCCACCATGAGGATCAATAAAGTATTTGATTATTTACTATCTCCATTTATTCTCTCTCTCTCTCTCTCTCTCTCTCTCTCTCTCTCTCTCTCTCTCTCTCTCTCTCTCTCTCTCTCTCTCTCTCTCTCTCTCTCTCTCTCTCTCTCTCTCTCTCTCTCTCTCTCTCTCTCTCTCTCTCTCTCTCCCTGATAAGCCTTGCTACTCAGCCTTTGTTTATTGGTTGCCTCTTCATTAGGCTTCTTGGTGATTTTTACAGCGCAGTGGAAATCAATTCACATACTACATCAAGAGAGAGAATCCATTTTCCCGAACGCGAAAGCAAAACAACTTTTGGTGCATTTCTTGAACACGCTGTTCTCTGTGATAACGAGTGTACGCACACATCTTGCAGGCCAGTCCATTTCCTCCAGACTCAGAGTCTTGTGACTTTGAGTTCAGTGCTGTGTGTGTGAGAGAGAGAGATAAAAACCCAATCATATTTGTTTGTTTTCTTCCTACATATGATCTACTCCATTAGAAATATACACAGTCCAAGTCTAGTCTAGCTTAATCTTTCTTATAGACTAATAAAGTAATGAAGTGCCGTTAACCTTCAATTCTCTCATATTGAGATGAAATCAAAGAATTAAATTGTTTCTTTTTAAAAAACTGTTTCATTAATATTCATAAAAAATGTCAAGTTACGTAACTGTCTGTAAATCTGTATCTGAGCCTCTTATTTACTACTTGTATATTATCATTTATCATCAATAGCATGGTAGAACTGTCTCAGGAGAATCCACACAAATGATGATATATATATACCTCACTTCCAGTCAGCTACAGCCACAAATAGTATCTAATAGTGTGGGAAACACTGATATTATTTAAAAGAAACATGCAGTTGCATTGGTACTTGAATTAAAAACACTCTACTTGGCCCCTTGTGTTACTAGTTTTCCCTGTAATATCGATAAAATAGTAGTAATTTGTTAAATGGGACCATGTACAGTGTTAAACATAAATGTTACCATTTGATCTACTCTACCAGATTTAGTGTATAGCTAATTTACATCTGCAGTCCCCTCATAAGGTCAATACTAAAACATATAACAGCACAGGACACATACAAAATGCAAAAAGCTATACCCAACAGCACATCACATGATGTCTGTGGTTACTGAGCTGAGAATCAGCAGTCAGTGCACATATGGGAGGATGTGAAGTTTGGGAACCACTGACAGCCTTTTAAGAATTGTGATTCTAGCAGGCGGGGAGCTCCGGTCCTCTGAAATGAGGCCAATGCGGAAGTAACTTAAAGCTGCATTCTATCAAAAGGCCACCAGGGGGCGACCGTTTTGGTGTCAAAAGGACTTCCGTCTCTATACAAGTCAATGGAGAATTCACCTACTTCTCACTTGATTTCTAACCTCAGTGAACGTTATCAAAATGTGTTTATGGTCTCAATCGCTAGTTTAAAGCCTTCTTCAATGCAGTATGATGTTCATTTGGGACATTTTGGCCTCCCTGATTTTATGTGACGATAAAGCAGGGTATGCATTAGGGCGTGGCTACGTCGTGATTGACAGATTGTAGTAAGGTGTCACATTTTGATTGACGACACAGTGATGCTATGCTTGACTCTCTCCTAATGTTGTCTGCAGTAAATGACCAGTAAATACTATCTGATAGCATGCTTGTTAGCGACCTAGCTTGTGATCCATTTCATGGCCGCAGATTGAAATCAGTGTGTGCTGAATCAAGAAAAGTATTCATGAGGTGCTGCAATCACATGTTGGCTGGAAACAAGACTTTGTAGTACAGGAAGCAGTGATATCAGAGTATTGATAAGATTGTTTTGGTGTTGCTGATTTTTTGGGGGTGAGACAGCCTGTATTGTCTTTGCTGGGCAGTTAATCATTTAGAGTATGGCAGTGATTTTACTCCAAAGCTTTTCTGCCTTTAAAGACTGTGTAAAGTGAATTCAGACATTTTCTTCTAAACACATTAAATAGGTCATGAATTGATTTCTAAATAAGGTGTAAAAAGCATTTCAACCATTTAGATTTGAATTGTGGAGCTAGGCTTCACAAACTGTGTTTCAAGATTTCTGTGTCTGGATTTAATGGGCGGGTCTGAAAATCTCCGCTGGGTTACGTAACCCAGTTAGCCGCCGAGCTAACCGCTGAGTTAGCCACCGAGCTAGCAGCAGAAAGCTCTCAGGCCTAGCGTCCATGTTTCTGGTAGAGGTGGTGACTTTGATTGACAGGTGACACTTAGTAGGAGGCGGGGTTTCAGTGGACTCGGCGGCCACTCCCACAGCGTTTGGGAGCAGAGAAATAAGCAGACTTTTACACGACTTTGAAGCCTAATTTCATATATTTGGTGATTTTTTTAATCATTCAAATTTTGCAGGGTGGTTAACAACACACTTTTCTGTGGTATGTCAAACTCAGAACACATATTTATTTTTACTTTACACAGACTTTAATCATTCTTATGCATCATCCCTGCACTTTAGTTTGGTAAAACTGGCACATTGTGTGTTTAGAAGTGAGGATCGGTATGTCAGGAATAGGCTCAAAACACATGAGAATTTAATCACATATATGGCGTAACACTGGAGCACAGTTCACTGCTTTTAACCTCGTTTTCATTACATAATGTTTTTTTAGATGCTATAAAAGAGGTTCAGTGGATGTAAAGTCTGGTCGTTATAGATATAAAGACATAAAGCCTTAAGAGAAAATAAATACATTTCCAACATTAAATCAGATTGAATCCTCCATGTATAACACACTGTCTGTTGTTGTGTGGTACTTAGAGTTACAGGGCTTCTTTGAGCCCTATATGAAAGTGTAATAATCAGTCTGCATTACAGGGTTTATGTAATAATGCTGCCAGGATTAAGATGAAGTGTAAAGGCCTCTCTGTTCATTTGAATCCAGCATAAAAAGACTGGACCTCTGTCTCTTCACTAAGGTATTTGTTGTCCTTGAGGGTTGTGTGTGTTTTGCTGTAAGAACTCCACTCTTGTGTTTTGTTTTTCTCTCTCTCTCAGTCAGCTGGACAGCTTTCAGCAGGACAAACCTTGTGACATTCAGCCAGCAGTGTGGTTTTGATACAGCGGGCTGCCAGGCTGCACTGATAACTAGTTGGCTATGTTAGCGCCGCGGTGCTGCCAACCCAAAGATAAACTGAAAAGGGGGCAGCGAGTTCACCCAGCGTTTGTACATCTGCACTGATATGATTGTTGTTGTTGGGGTATGGAGGGGCTCGTTGGGCTGAAGACAAGACACGGAGATCAAGGATTTGAAGTAATTTTTTTTAGGGCTGAATGATGCAGTGCTTTCCTAACTAGAGGAGAGGGGTTTCTTAGGCACTCGAACAGCTTTTCAAGGTCAGAGTAGACTCGAGGGTAGAAAAGTATGTGGTCACTGGTTTGATCCCCTGGCCCGAGGGCTGGGCAATCATTTATTCATTGTATTGACCTGATATAATCATATAATATTAATAGAAGTTTTAAATTAATATTTTAAAACAAAATGTAATATAAAAACTAATAAAATGAGTAGTGCAAGTTTTTAATTTATAGGTATATTTATATTTGTTCAATATAAGTATTTGGTCTAATTTTGCATACATCTGCAATATAATGATATATGTGCAAAATATATGTTTATTCATATGGTAACTCTTCTTTTGAACCAAGTCGCTAGCTCAGTGGTCATACTGGGCAGCATCCAGGAGAGCGTTTGGGAGCAGAGAACTAGGCAGACTTTTACACAACTTTGAAGCCTAATTTCATATATTTGGCGATTTTTTTAATCATTCAAATTTGGCCGGGTGGTTAACAACACACTTTTCTGTGGTATGTCAAACTCAGAACACTGAACATTGACATGTGAGAGTTCGTTATGCTTTGTGATGACGAACCTTTTGTCTTCATCCTGGGCACAGATGCATCGTGAAGGTAAATGTGTATATTCAGAGAGCAAAGGACGTCATGGGTCCGAAAGCTGAAGTATGTAACTGAAGGTAATTTATAGACATTCAGCAGTAAAAGTTGTAACCACTGAGTGATTTCAGTAATTACTGTAACTTATAGGCCGATAACACAAAACAAACGCAGTAAAAATACCGTAAAGCTCAATAAAGACACACAGGGACAACAGATGGAGCAGCGTCGGCTACACCATGCAGGACAGGATGAGTGAATGCTGCTAATTTGCATGAAACCTAATATGATCCCCATTGGTATGAGTGACTGTGTTTCTATAAAAGTCATAATTTTATGTCGTAGAATTTGCCGGATAATACACAACATGCTTAGCACACACATACTTTAAGCAAACATTGCATGTGCACAGAAATACATATTAGTATTATTATTATTATTACATGCCTCACACATTAAACAGAGAAACATTGATGAATCGGGTTTATAGTACACAGTAAAGGTTGACCCCAGGTCCTCTCAGGTCCTGCGTTAGAGCTCAGCCTCATTACGTTAAGCCACCTCGTAACAATGGACATGAAATCAATCCTTGAGCTGGTGTAATTGCATTGCCCAGTGAGTACAGTAGCTTACAGATCTGCAATAATTGCTGAACTGGTGCACTTGTGATGACTCTGCAATTAGTAGATTATATTAAGGTCTAGCGCATGAGGGAGGGGGGGGGGGGGGGG
Source organism: Scomber scombrus (assembly GCF_963691925.1). Classification (NCBI taxonomy): domain Eukaryota; kingdom Metazoa; phylum Chordata; class Actinopteri; order Scombriformes; family Scombridae; genus Scomber; species Scomber scombrus. Next base: position 26,118,897 of record NC_084983.1, on the reverse strand, counting down.
GGGGGGGGGAGCGGATGAAAAGAGATTTCAATAAAATGTTACTGAGTCTATCAAGTTTTATATTCGTGTTGTAAGTTCCTCCCTCTCTCACTGGTATATTCAAACTTAGATCAGCTGAGCGAATAGACTCTTCTTCATACTGTGCAGAAGTGTTTTATCTTGTCTTTGCTAACGCTCCTTTCTGTGTCTCCTCGACTCTCCATCTAGGTGCCCATGTGCTGGTTCCTCAGGCCCATCCATTACTGCAGATGAATCTTCAGCTGCTTTGGCGTAGCTCAGCACGCAGATAGTCCCGTCCCCTTTGCGTGGGTGATAAGGGGACTACATCAACCAGGATGCCCTCCTCTGTAAGGGCAGGGAGCCTGAAGGATCCAGAGGTGGCTGAGCTTTTCTTCAAAGAAGACCCGGAGAAGCTTTTCTCTGACCTTCGAGAGATTGGACATGGCAGCTTTGGCGCCGTCTACTTTGTACGGCAACTACATCTCTTCATTCAGACTCACAGAAAAAAGAAATGCAGTTGAAAAAAATTCCCAAATTATAGATGTGAATCAAAGATATTATGAGCTAAACACAGGAAAGCTGTCAGTTCAGAGTCAGATTTATTCATTTAAATACAGATTGAACAGTTTTGTGATGCACATTTGCTGTATCTATGTGAGTAATACAGTAACTCAAGGCTCTTTGACGTGTTGGTTAATGTTAGCAACTGAGTCAAACACAGCTCATATTTTGTTTCAACACATACGTGGGCTTAAAAACCTCTGAGTATGTGTCACTATTCTAAAAAGTTAAGCTATTTGATCTTCAATAAAGAGCAGTAATGATTTGTGAAAAGTTATTTTTACCGGTCCACAGTTGGGTTCAATAGCAGCAAGGTGCAGCAGAGCTATATGACTCACTGCTACCTTTCTGATCTGACTTTTGTTCTCAAACATTGCAACACGGAGGTCTTTAAAAAAAAAACACATCCTCAAGAGAGAGAAAATACACAGAGAAATAAATGTATTGTATGTTTTGGTTTGTGTACTGATGATGTGCTTTTTGTTTCCCAGGCGAGGGATGTGCGCACGAATGAGGTCGTGGCAATTAAAAAGATGTCCTACAACGGGAAACAGTCTAATGAGGTGAGGTAACAGAGATGAGATTGATTATATTTACATAATAGTTTGCATTACTTGACCATAAACATTTCTCCACTGTAAAGAAAGTCTTTATACACGGCAAACATCACCAGTAGTTTGACAACATAGAGAATAAAGACAGTTTAAAGTCCCACTCCACTCAAAAATGTCTGTCTTGTTCCTACTGTTGAATGTTTGAGCTTCACTGTGCAGGGTGGTGTGTGTGTGTGTGTGTGTGTGTGTGTGTGTGTGTGTGTGTGTGTGTGTGTGTGTGTGTGTGTGTGTGTGTGTGTGTGTGTGTGTGTGTGTGTGTGTGTGTGTGTGTGTGTGTGTGTGTGTGTGTGTGTGTGTGTGTGTGTGTGTGTGTGTGCAAGGTTTGACAATAGAGGGCCGTTATCACATTCACCTGCTTAAAGTGGAAAGTTTCTCTGAGCTCATTGAAAATCCAAGTTTAAGGGGCACGACATCATGCATGGTTATGACCTCACAACTAGTGTGAAAGCCAATCCTGGTTCAGTATGCAACGTATGCAGGTGTGATGAGGAAACGTGAAAGTGCAGAAACATTCAGAACTGACTTTACAGTGCAGCAGAAGGCAGCTTGTATCTAGCTTTAACTATTTTGCATATTCATAGTTTCTGGGGGGGAAAAACCACATCAGACACATTATTGTTGCAAGTAGAGTATTTTTTACTCATACGTGTTTGAAAGGGATCTTTAAGTGTTTACTCAGCAATAGACTTTTTTTTTTGTACATGGGTCAATGACGTATAAGGATTTACAACAACTCAATGTTAGAATAATAAAAACAAGCATATCTAATGCAGTAGTTCAAACATACAAAATGTTGTGTAGCTGAAGATCCATATTATACATTTGAAAGTGATTTTTTCAAGATTAATTGGCACTGGCCTTAAAAAAAAGTCATTTGGTGCGACCATGATTCATCTTGAAATATCTTATATAAATAAAAGATCATCATTTACAAATTAAAATAAAATAAATGCAAATACTTTGTTTCCAAACACTTTATATTACTGAAAACTTGTAAAAAAAGATGTGAAGCGTGTTAAGTAAATTAATTTATTTCAAGATGAATCATGGTCGCACCACATGACTTTTTTTTAAGGCCAGTGCCAATTAATCTTGAAAAACCCACTAAAATCACTTAATATCAAATTTATAATATGAATCTTCAGGTACACAACATTCTGAATGTTTGAACTACTGCATTAGATATGCTTGTTTTTATTATTCTAACATTGAGTTGTTGAAAATCCTTATACGTCATTGACCCATGAATTTCATCAGCATCTATGACATACTTTTTCTAGATATTGCAATTTGTAGCGTAAACATTTCAACAGTTTATAATCGCCGTTTTAAAATAACATTCTTAAGAAATTCTTTATCCTTATGTTTGATAATGTATCAAACTATTAATTATTTGCACTTTGTTACAACATGCATTAATGTAGCTGCTCTTTGTGTGATACCGTACTTTCTGTGCCACAAACCAACAACAGATCACATCTTGAAAACGAACGCTGAAATCAATGGTAAATATTCTCATCGAATAGTGAGAGCTGAATTCACTGAAGCAATCTGTAATGAGTGAGTGAACTGCTTTGCTACATGTGAATTCATCATCTAGAAATCTGTGTGTCTATAAGTAAATTCAGGTTATTTAAGGCCAATTAAAGAACTGTTGGACTACAGACTTGCACTTTGAGCACAAACACACCTCACAGTCCCAATAAGGTCACTCCTGTGTGTTTGCTCACTTTAACTGTTGTCTCCGATACAGCTCACACAGCTCATGATTTCAGATTAGCTATAATCAGATTACACATCATCTGTGAAAAGGACCACCTTACCCCTTGTTTACACTTGAAAGACTCACCATCTTCTGCGCTCACCTCTAATGCAGAGAGGAACTCAAAGCCAAGTCTCTTCTCTCCCCGACAGAAATGGCAGGACATTATAAAGGAGGTGAAGTTTCTCCAGAGGATTCGGCACCCGAACAGTATAGAGTACAAAGGTTGTTACCTCCGTGAGCACACAGCATGGGTAAGTCACCTGTTTACATACATACACAGAATGACCTCATACTATGTGGAGACATATGATATATTATGTGTTGTTTCTCTGTGTAGCTGGTGATGGAGTACTGTCTTGGCTCAGCCTCTGATCTGCTAGAAGGTGAGCAGCTGTTCCGCATCATTTTGTGTCTTATGCAAGAGATGAGAGGTTTGTGTAAGACTGGTTCTGTGTTTTCATCAACTGTTTTTCCCCCCCCCCCTCTCTCCATCAGTTCATAAAAAACCTCTACAAGAAGTAGAGATTGCTGCCATTACACACGGTGCTTTGCAGGGCCTGGCATACCTTCATTCCCACAACATGATCCACAGGTGAGTCAACTTGTTTTTTTTTTACATGACCTTTATTATTTTTAAGTAGCTTCTCTTAATAATAATAATAATAATAATAATATAATAAATCACATTTATAACAGAGGTTAGAACATGAAGAATACGGTGGGAGCTAGGTGGGGAAGGTTAGTGTAAAAAGGTGTTTTGAGTGCATATTTGAAAGTGGAGAGGGTTGGGGAGATTTTGATGTGAGGGGGGGAGTGAATTCCATAGGGGTGGGGGCAGCAACTGAGAAGGCCCGATCACCCCAAGTCCGGCGCTTTGTCCGGGGGACCTGCAGCAAGTTGGCAGAGACGGACCTGAGGGATCGGGAGGGGGCGTGGTGATGAAGGAGGTCAGCAAGGTGGGGGGGGGGGGGGGGGGGCTAGGTTGTTGAGGGCCTTGTAGGTGGTGAGAAGGATTTTGAAGTCGATTCGGTGTTTAACGGTGAGGAGGCGTGCAGCAGAGTTCTGGACGTATTGGAGTTTATTGAGGACTTATGGTTATGGTGCCGTAGAGAAGACTGTTGCAATAATCGAACCTGTATATATACCTCTTTTTTTTTAATGTGTCTCAGGGATGTGAAGGCAGGTAACATCCTGCTGACGGAGCCAGGGCTGGTCAAACTGGCAGACTTTGGCTCCGCCTCCATCGCCTCGCCTGCCAACTCCTTTGTTGGAACACCGTATTGGTGAGTGAAAATCCATCTCTGGTTGACCTGAGTGTTATTTGTTCAGCTGGCCAAAAATGTTGACATTATGAATGGTCTCTTTATTGAGCATCTGTTTAAGGAATTACTGATTGATGAAATGATGATCTGACTGTAAAATGTATTTAAATCTATTTGCATCTATAATCTATAAGTAAAATGCTTCACTGCTGTGATTTGTTGGAGACAATGCATGCTGAAGTCTTTTAGTTTTGCAATATTTATAATAAGTTACTGTTTTTCTTTGCTTATCTAAAGATGGGACTGTAACTGTGTTTTGACTTTCTCTATTTCTCACTTCCATTTGATCTTCTTCCTCATCCAGGATGGCCCCGGAGGTGATTCTAGCTATGGATGAGGGCCAGTATGATGGAAAGGTAGACGTCTGGTCGTTAGGGATCACCTGTATAGAATTAGGTAAGTGATAGTATGTGTGTGTGTGTGTGTGTGTGTATTGCATCATCATTACAACATTACTGCAGAGAGCTTATGTTATCTCTGCACAAAAGAGAAAAAAAGGTCCTAAAAAAAGGATTAAAGGTATAATCTGTGACCTCACCCCATCAGGATGTACTATCACTGTCACTGATTGACATGTTTTTAAATACACAGACTAGTATTTAGTAACAAAATGTACTTAAATAATGTTTTCTGACATTTGTTTGATGGATTTGTAATATGAGTGAAATTGGCCTGATAGTTTCTTTTATGATCAGATGAGAAAGACAAAATATTTTATTTTATTTATTATCTACAGTCGTGTTAACCCTATTAATTACATATATGAATAAAGCTGTAATGCAAGTATAAATAATATGTATTAACTAATGTGTCTCTGTTGCAGCGGAGAGGAAGCCGCCCTTGTTTAACATGAATGCAATGAGTGCCTTATACCACATAGCGCAGAATGAGAGCCCCACACTGCAATCCAGTGAATGGTGAGATGCCACACACACACACACACACACACACACACACACACACACACACACACACACACACACACACACACACACACACACACACAAAATCACTCACTCACTCAGAGGTATTCATCTTAATATATATTGCTATTTTGCTATTTCACTATGTATAGCCTATTCTTTATATTTATATTTTAGTATGTATAGTTACCATATTTAGTATATCGTAGTATATGTATCATCACTATGTGTCCGTGTAATGCTGCTGCTACTCTGTAATTTCCCAGCTTGGGATCAATAAAGTATATCTATCCATCTATCCATCTATCCATCTATCCATCTATCCATCCATCCATCCATCCATCCATCCATCCATCTATCTATCTATCTATCTATCTATATAAATTGTCTTAGTGACAGACGTAAAGCAAAGATGACAGATATGAATGCAGATGCATCCTGTATGGACAGAAGCAGAAGCGGACATTATTGATTAAATGTTCAAATCACTTGCAATGACGGAGCAAACTGTTACGGTGTAATCAAAAAACTTTTTTGGTATTCCAGGCTCCATTTCTGCATAATTAGCATTCTATCTGATTTAGATATGATTAAATCTAAACATGATTAGATGAGGAGCATGAACACAAGCAGCACTTTGGTCAACAAGGAAAACACATTTCAGAGCATGTTTTTGAAAATGTGGTGATGCAGTATGTGGGTCAATGACGTATAAGGATTTACAACAACTCAATTGTAGAATAATATAAACAAGCATATCTAATGCAGTAGTTCAAACATTCAGAATGTTGTGTACCTGAAGATCCATATTATAAATGTGAAAGTGATTTTAGTGGGTTTTTCAAGATTAATATGCACTGGCCTTAAAAAAAAAGTCATGTGGTGCGACCATGATTCATCTTGAAATATCTTATATAAATAAAAGATCATTTACAAAAATAAAAAAAATGCAAATACTTTGTTTCCAAACACTTTATATTACTGAAAACTTGTAAAAAAAGATGTGAAGCGTGTTAAGTAAATTAATTTATATCAAGATGAATCATGGTCGCACCACATGACTTTTTTTAAGGCCAGTGCCAATTAATCTTTAAAAACCCACTAAAATCACTTAATTTCAAATTTATAATATGAACTTTCAGGTACACAACATGCTGAATGTTTGAACTACTGCATTAGATATGCTTGTTTTTATTATTCTACAATTGAGTTGTTGTAAACCCTTATACGTCATTGACCCATGTACCTCATACAAATACACCTAAAATGAAATGAAAACAATGTTGACATCTGCTGAAGGCGGCCGTCTGTGTAACCTTTTATCTTCTCATTTTTGTTGCAGGACGGATTACTTTAGAAACTTTATCGATTCTTGCCTTCAGAAAATCCCCCAGGACAGACCGCACTCTGACGACATGCTGGGTGTAAGTAGACACACACACACACACACACACACACACACATTGTATGTTCTGCTACACAGATACAGGGAGCGCGGGGTCAGTGTGTTAAGATGGAGATTGAAAAACCCTCTGGTAATAAATCTCTCTCTGATGTTTGCGCTCTGTTCTGTCCCCATAAGCTTCTATTTTGATTCACTAATCCTCTTCTTCCGGATTTACACACACACACACACACACACACACACACACACACACACACACACACACACACACACACACACACACACACACACAAGCAGAACATGTACAGGGACACTCACAGGGCTTGATTTTGTAGATAAAACACAGACATAATTACTGCAGAGACGTGAATTCTGCATCTATTGTTAAGTAACTGAGCAGCTGTCACTTAGCCCACTAATGGACTCACTGTTGCTAATGGAAATTGTCCTTAGGGTGTATGGTAGTGCTGCACACAGGCTCTTCCTTTTTTTTCATAAACATCAAGGACCTGTTCTTAACCTTCGTGTCGTCCTCCCGGGTCAAATTGACCCCGTCTGTTTTGACTGTTCCTTCTTTCCTTCCATCTGTCCTTCCTCCCTCCCTCCTTCTCTCTTTCTTTCCTTCCTCTCTCTTTCCTCCCTTCCTTCTTTCCTTCCTCCATCCCCCTTTCTTCCTTCCTTTTCTTCCTACCTTCCTCCCTCCCTCCTTCCTTCTCCCTTTCTTTCCTCCCCCTACCTTCTTTCCTCTGTCCTTCCTTCCTCTTTTCCTTTCTCCCTACCTCCTTCCTTCTTTCCTCCCTCCCTCCTACCTTCCTTCCTTCCTTATTTCCTCCATCCTGCCTTCCTTTCCTGCCTCCCTTCCTTATTTCCTTTCCTCCCTTCCTTCCTTCCTCCCTTCTTTCCTTCCTTCCTTCCTTGCTTCCTCCCTTCTTTCCTCCCTTCCTTCCTTCCTCCCTTCCTTCCTCCCTCCCTCCCTCCCTCCCTTCTTCCTCCTTTCCTTCCTTCCTTCCTCCCTTTACTCGAGGACAACAGGAGGGTTAATCACAATGAAAACTGTAAGTGTTTTCTGTGTAACTGCTTCTCCTTGTGTTGTTGAAGTGGGTTTCTGGCCCCCAACTTCCCACTAATCTGCATGGAGAATGACACTAAGGTCGTGTTCAGACCATAGACTGTATATAAAATGGACGTAACATCCATGACGTCACCCATTGATTTGTGGACTGCTGCTTGGAAGCGAATAGTTTCGGATCTGGGCAGCACCATCTTGAATATTTCAGGTGCATGCTGGGTAAAAAAACAAGCACAGATTCTACTTATATGGGCATCAGGAGGGGCAAGAGACGCCCTCCTGAACCTGTGAACCAATCAACCTGTCAATCACGACGTAGCCATGCCCTAATGCATACCCTGCTTTATCGTCAAATATAAAATCAGGGAGGCCAAAATGTCCCAAATGAACATCATACTGCATTGAAGAAGGCTTTAAACTAGCGATTGAGACCATAAACACATTTTGAAAACGTTTACTGAGGTTATAAATCAAATGAGAAGTTGGTGAATTCTCCATTGACTTGTATAGAGACGGAAGTCCTTTTGACACCAAAACGGTCGCCCCCTGGTGGCCTTTTGATAGAATGCAGTTTTAACTTACTTCCGCGTTGGCCTCATTTCAGAGGACCAGAACTCCCCGCCTGGTTTTGACCCATGGTTGTCATCTACATGATTCACTGTACCACACAGTTACAGTGTAGTTCGCTACAACAGCTACAGGGCGTTCAGTTGGAGTACTTGAGGTCCAAATAAACTCCAAAACAGACAGCGGACATGCATAGAGTTCTCTTTATACTACATTGGATCTCTAGACACGGACATGTGCAGTCGATGCACACGTCATACATTTTGAAGTGCATGCAGATCTCCACAGGATGTGTGGAGTATAATTATAGCTTTTCAATGCTTACGTTGGTCTGACTCAGAGGAAATTGTTAAACATTATATATAATGTGAATGAAGCTTGTACCCCATTCAAAGTCATAGAGCTTATACAACAGATGTTATCAAAAAGTTTCCAATACTCATAATGGATAAAAATGTGAGATTGACAGCCGGGTTGAGAAAAATTCCCTTCCGTCTCTTCATCTTGTGCCAGTTGTCTTTTGATGATGTTCCTTTTTCCTGTCGACCTCCCCTCCAGCATGCGTTTCTGCAGCGTGAACGTCCAGACTCTGTGCTGATGGATCTTATTCAGAGGACCAAGGATGCAGTGCGAGAGCTGGACAACCTCCAGTACCGCAAGATGAAGAAGATCCTCCTTCAGGAGGCCCACAACGGACCCACAGCAGAAGCCCAGGATGGAGACGAGGTGTGTGGATGGTCGTATGTTCAATTTAAACTAAGAAACTGTTAGATAAAGGTTTGTGTGGTTTTTGAGAACAGAAATACACTTGTCACAACGGAAAATAACTAAGCATGCTTTGGTTGCTTGCATGTCTGTCTGTGTCTCTCGGTCTTTCTTGTGTTTTCTCTCTGGCTCTTCCTCTCTCTCCTTCGCTCTCGCCTCTGTCGTGCTTCCACTCTGTCTCCAGGAGTTGGAACCAGGCGCAGGTCGGACAGGAACAGTGAACAGCGTTGGCAGTAATCAGTCCATCCCCAGCATGTCGATCAGCGCCAGCTCCCAGAGCAGCTCTGTCAACAGTCTGAACGAAGCGGCCCAGGACAGCCGCAGTGAGCTGGACCTGATGGAGGGAGGGGGAGACCACACAGTCATGTCCAACAGCTCTGTCATACACCTCAAACCGGTGGGTTAAGTGACTCAGACACAGATATGAATTCAGATGGGTTTTTTGGATGTTTAGTTCAGTTTAGTGATACAAAACTGACGAAAGCAGTAAATCATCACATTTAGGAAGCTGTAACCAGTCTTACTCTGATTCTCACTCTGTCCCAAACCTTCCCAATGTTTCCTTTCTGTTGTGCACTGTAGCAAAATAATATGTTAATGCTGTTGCCTCATGTCTTCAGGAAGAAGAGGAGAGTTTCTCTGGGGAGCAGGCAGCCAGCAGTCAACCCTCTGAGCCCCAGGAAACGCCAACTCAGGCCCCGAGGAAGCACTACCGTAACAGAGAGCACTTTGCCACCATACGCACAGCATCACTCGTGAGAACACACTTGCTTAAGCGTATACAAACTCTGTCATTTAATCTCAATCTGAATGGAACTGAGCTGATTCTCTCCTTGTCGTCCTCATCTTGCAGGTGACCCGAGAGATGCAGGAACATGAGCAGGACTCGGAGCTGCGGGAGCAAATGTCAGGATACAAACGCATGAGGCGGCAACATCAGAAGCACCTGATGGGCCTGGAGAACAAGCTGAAAGGGGAGATGGATGAGCACAGGCTGAGGCTAGACAAAGAGCTGGAGAGTCAGAGAAACAACTTTACCCAAGAGATGGAGAAGCTGCTGAAAAAACACACGGCCGCTCTGGAAAAAGACGTACGTTGACACACAAATAAAGAAAAAAAAATACACTTAATATTCATTTAAGGGGAAAAAAGTGAGAAATGAAAAGCACATATTTAATTTCCATTCATATTATAGCAAATACTTCATATGATTACTTTACAGGTTATGTTAAACTTTTCCTGTTTTTGAAGTGTGATTCTACAACTGGAGCAAATGGGGGTTTTTTTCATTTTTTTTATCTCTTACCCAATTTCTGCTATTGGTGCAGCTGAAGACGTTTACCAACGATGAGAAGAAGTTCCAGCAGCACATCCAGGTGCAGCAGAAGAAGGAACTCAGCAGCTTCCTGGAGTCACAGAAGCGGGAGTACAAACTGCGCAAGGAGCAGCTCAAAGAGGTATCGCACCACAAGCTACCGATGATTCTCCCACCCTCGTTGATCTGTGATACCTGTTAAACCTCTGTAATGACGCACTGAATGAAGCTAAACAACACCTGTGTTTTACACCTGTGTGGCAGGAGCTGAGTGAGAACCAGTCCACTCCAAAGAAAGAGAAGCAGGAGTGGCTGTCCAAGCAGAAAGAGAACATCCAGCACTTCCAGGTCAGGACGAATATGTACAATATGTACACAAGCAAGACCAAGTAATGATTTTATGCAAACACGGCAACAAATGCATGTATTCACTAGAATCTGTGACATTAATAAAACTTTCCCTTTTTTAAGTATTAACCAGGACCGACCCTTCTTAGCTTCTGAGATCAGTGTCCATAAACTTAATCTCCCAAGTCTTCTTCTCTCTGGATTCTGTGTGAGGTATACAGTAAATTATAGTAATGCCACATCGGTCATGTCTATTACCAGGCGGAGGAGGAGGCTAACCTGTTGAGGAGACAGAGGCAGTACCTGGAGTTAGAGTGTCGGAGGTTCAAACGCAGGATCCTCATTGCCAGACACAATGTCGAGCAGGATCTGGCCAGAGAGGTAGTCTCACACACAAAGAGTACCAGCTGCCACCACCCACTCTTACTTTCTTTTTGTTGGATTTCATTAAGTTTCTTAATCCTTTGACCAGTCTTAACCTGCCTTTCCCCCTCTTTTTTTCAGGAGCTGAACAAACGGCAGACACAGAAGGACCTGGAGCACGCCATGCTGCTCAGGCATCACGAGTCAATGCAGGAGCTGGAGTTCCGGCACCTGGGGACGATCCAGAAGGCGCGGGCAGAGCTGATACGAACCCAGCACCAGACAGAGCTCACCAACCAGCTGGAGTACAATAAGAGGAGGGAGAGGGAGCTGAGGCGCAAGCATGTCATGGAGGTCCGACAACAGCCCAAGAGCCTCAAGGTATAGAAACTCATGGAGAGGGTTTTTCTGTTTTGATCCCTCATTTATGCAAAGCATGTAATGGTTCTGCACCTGCTCACTGAATACAGTCCAGCCAGACACCTCAGGTTATCTGGTAGTTGTCATTTTAACTGTACCCAGAACAAGATCCAGGCCTTCAGAGGGAGCTTTTAGCTACTTTGGTCCTGCTCTACCAGATGATCTGAGATCAGACACTTATTTCAACACTTGATAGAAAACTTAAAACCTTTCTGTTTTCTCAAGTTTATAATTAGTCAACTTATTACCTGAGTATGTGTGTGGCTGGACAACAGATTTTCTTGTGCTTGATTTTGTGTTCATTTTTAATTGTTGTATTTCTGTATTTTTAAACTTTGCTTTAAAATTATTTCATCATGTTGATCAGTCACTTTAATGCTGTTCTTAAGCACCTTGATCTGCCGTTTTGTATGAAAAGCGCTAGAAAATAAGATTGACTTGACTTGACAACATCTCCAGGAGTTAAGCTCCTCAACATCTTCTGTCTCCTTCAGTCTAAGGAACTTCAGATTAAGAAGCAGTTCCAGGACACTTGTAAAACTCAGACCAGGCAGTACAAGGCCCTCAGGAACCACCTGCTGGAGACCACGCCCAAGTCTGATCACAAGGCTGTGCTCAAGAGGCTGAAGGAAGAGCAGACCAGGAAGCTGGCCATCCTGGCTGAGCAGTACGACCACTCCATCAATGAAATGCTCTCCACACAGGCTGTGAGTACATGAAGAGAAGGTCTTCTTATTTTTGTCTTTGTTCTTGCACGAAGCAATATGAGGAAAATATGAAAATCCTTTGTGGGATTCAACAAACTCGTACTGCCTGAGCTTGTCGTAAATTAATAGTTTCACCCTGATGAAAGTCACCTGTTCATGAGGATGTACGTGATTGTGAGATGTGATCATTAGCATCAATCCGCGCCCCTAGAACCACCATATAAGGCTCCATGTTCTGTTTGTGGGCGAGTTTCATTCACTAAAAGTTCTCAAAGAGTAAAAAACTTTGCACAACTTCAAGTCTTGCTTTGTGTCAGTGGGAGACCTGAAACATCTCTCTAAAGCAAAGCCTTCTGTGATGTGACAGTCACAGTGATATTAGTAAAGAATATTATAACATGATAATTGACAGAGAGCTACAGAGACACAGAGGCAGCTGTCAGTGAGAGAACTACTGAAATGTAGATGTAGCGATGCCAAAATATGCCAATAAAAGTCTAAAAAAATCTTTAAAAAAAGCCTTTTTAGATAAGTTGATAGCCATGATGATAAAATATGGCAAACAATATAAATGTGTCATTATATGCAATATCAGTTCATATTTAAATTCTAAATTAATTTAGATTAGGGCATTATAATTGTAAGTTAAGTGTTTCTCCCCAGGGAAGAAAAGCAGATCTATTCATGACTCGACAGGTCTGGACCACTCGTGAATTTCATTCGTACCTAAGAAGAAAATTATAGTTGCTGGAAAATTGATGAACCCTAAAAAATGTTCTTTAATCACTCAAATGTGCATTTGAAGAACAAATGTCTTTGTACATGCTTCTTACGTGAGGTCTATTGATATGAAAATGTCCTAATTTAGTCTCATCACTGGACATTGTTTGAAAATGTTGGTTGGGTTAGTATAAATACCTAAACAATACATTTTCAATCAAATTACGTCATTTAAAATGTTTTCCTATAAAAGCTTTTTATTGTATAAACCCCAAAAAAATGAGTCAAACTTATCAAATGAAGGCGTGTTTATGGATCTTTGTTTCCAGCAGCTGTAAAAGAAATGTACATAATACAATGTAGTTTGAAATGAGCAAAATGATTATATGAATGAGGTAATGTCTAATTTAGGAACATGTGATCAGCACCAAAAATGCAACCAAGAACATTTTGTGAATTTGCAAAAGGGCCGTCACACATACTTTCTGTTTTAATGTATTCATGTGTTTGTTAAATACATGACACATGAATACTTTCAAGGCAAATATTAGTACATTTATTGTGTTCATTCTAATTTAGTTGCAGCATTATTGTGTCCAACATTAGTCAGTTATGAGGAATAAAAATGAATGATTCTGTATTAATGGCACCTGGGCAAAAACAAACATCTGTATCTTTCTCTCTCTTTATGTCTCTCTTTGACTCGCCTGACCTCAGCTGCGGTTAGATGAAGCTCAGGAGGGGGAGTGTCAGGTTCTGAGGATGCAGCTGCAGCAGGAGCTGGAGCTGCTCAACGCTTACCAGAGCAAGATCAAGATGCAAACCGACGCCCAGCACGACAAGGAAAGGAGGGAGCTGGAGCAGAGGGTCTCACTGCGAAGGGCTCTGCTGGAACAGAAAGTAAGAAAGTCCCTGGACCGTTGTTGAGTGTTGTCAGGATGTCAGGTCTTGTCAAGTCCTGTCAGTAAATTTGGGAGTGACACTGAAGGTGTGCTGTCATGGGACTACCATGTGTTGGTAACATGTCTTTAAACTAAAGGTTATTTAGCCTTGGCTTAGCTTTCTGAGTCTTTTCCCCTTGAGTGGGCCTTGTTTCTACTTGTGATCATTTGCTCATAAAAAATCTGGTTTGTTGTTTTATTTCAGTTTTTTTATCTAGAATTGAAGAACCAGCTGTCCTTTCAAACAGGAAAAGTGCACATTTATCATTTATTGTGCACTCACTTGTCCTCTGTCTTCTTCTCCTCAGATTGAAGAGGAAATGCTCGCCCTGCAGAACGAGCGCTTGGAGCGAATCCGCTCCCTGCTTGAGCGCCAGGCCCGAGAGATCGAGGCTTTTGACTCGGAGTCCATGCGGCTGGGCTTCAGCAACATGGTGCTCACCAACCTGGCTTCCGATTCCCAGGGAGGCTGGGGGGGAGGAGGAGGAGGAGGCCAGGGGGCTCAGGGAGGAGGTCACTGGCCCGGAGGAAGCGGAGGTGGAGGCCATCATAGTCATCATCACCAGGGGGGCTCCAGCTCACAGCAGCCCTGGGGTCACCCCATGCTGGCTGGGGGCCCGCCACCCTGGAGCCTCCACCACCCTGGAGGAGGGAGTCAGAGGGGAAGCGGGGGAGGTGCAGGAGGGGTGAGGAACAGCCCGCAGGCTATGAGGAGGACGTCATCAGGGGGGCGGAGTGAACAGGGCATGAGCAGGAGCGCCAGCATCACCTCTCAGATCTCCAACGGATCCCACCTGTCGTACACCTAGAAAACACACACACACACACATACACACACATACACACACACACACACACACACATACACTACCAACACAATATTTGTCTTAACATTAAATCCTCGTGCACCGAGGTCACACTGTTCACAGACACACACCATGCATGCACCACACATGCTTTACATAGACTTGTTATTTCCCACAGTACATCTGAAACACACTGCACAGTACTGAGGCCGGGTTTCCCTCAGCCCAGTTCCTCTCCCATCACCACTGCTCTCTCACATCAGTGCACTGATAGCAGGAGTCTGTGGAAACCCAAAAGCCCCGACACAAATCCAAGATGGCTGAGCACCATGTACAGTATGCCACAGTGCAGTAGTAGGCTGTTTTCTTTTTTTTTTTTTTACTATAGCCTAAAGTGGTATTTTATGTGTTTTATTTTTGCCATTCTAGTCTCTGTTGCCATAGATCCAGAGTAGTATTGTTTATTTGCAGTTGTTTGTGGTTTGCTTTTCAGAAGCATTTTAGGCAAATCTGATTGCTCTGATATTGTGGTTGCACAGTGACATTTCACATTCAGTGGGCAGTTTTTAAATTAATGTTAGGAGATGTGTCCGTGTGCAAATGCTGAAGGCTCCGCAAACCATTCACAGCTCAAGATTTAAGCACAGACAAACACAACTTACTGAAAGTTCAAAGTTTAAAGAGATTATTTCTTTTTGTGCAGTTGCAGGGAAATCAGAAGGCGGGAGGTAATGTAGGGCTCTGACTTAAGACAGATTGAATGATGGACCGTTTCAGAACATGCTGAACAGGTCTAGAGGGAATATTAAAAGAGAAAGTGCAAAAGTTGTTGTAAGTGAGTACCAGCGGGTATCTCTGACAAGTGTAAGTGTTATTGTGTACTGTGAGCGATGCCTCAAATATGCCAAAAGGTTAAGGGTGCAGAGTCAGATTAGTCATTATTCTTGCCAACATATTGTTGTGTATTTAAAGAGATTGTGCCAGAGACATCAGTGGAAGTTCAGCTAATACTTTTGAGGCCAAGTATATTCATGTGTTGCTGGATCGGAGGAGAAAAGCAGTCATTTTAGTGTATGTATCCTCCTCGTCGGCTCAGCTCTTGGGTTTCCACAAGGCCTCCGCCGTCACTCACACCTGCCCCGCTGGACGGCCAGAGCGAGGGATGCTTCTGCTCGACCAGTCCGCAGCCCTCGTGTGACAGGGATGGGTTTTCAGCAGCACTAACCTCCTACTTGAAAAGTTTCAAACCTGGTGTTCAGTCTTCACTTGTCTGCAGTCATTTATTGGTCTAATCTGGCTAATCTGTGTCGGTGAAAGCGACGCACTATGCAGTAGAAAAAACGTTCTCTGACGTATCGGATCATGTCTGTTGGCCTACCTCAAGAAGGCGCTTCACCAGGGAGTGTTGTGATCCCCAATGAAAATGTTAATTAGACGTATTTACGCACACACACACATAACAATTCCTAGTCAAACAGTATGTCCCTTTGCACACTATGCTGATGAATGCATGTACCAGGGTCAACTTTGAGAAAGTGGGACGTTATAGGTGTAAAAAAAAAAAAAAAAAAAAGGAAACAAGAAATCAGAATTTTTGAAAACTAGCGTATTTATCAGTTAAGTGAGCTGGCTGTAAATGAGCCTCACACTCAGCAGCAGGCAGCAGTAAGTTCAAAAACTTAGTATTTGTGTCAGGGCAACTCTTCAGGCAGCTTTAACCATCACAGCTGCCTCAAAACATCCCCGTGTGTTGTTTGTTTAAAAAAAAAAAAAGATCTTTTTAAAGTGTCTAGAGTCAAAGTGAATGAACACGCAGCGTGAGGAGGAGCTTCACAAGCCCCTCTGCTGGTTGGTGACTGCTGAATGTCTCGGTGGGTGGATGGGTGGTGATGCTGTGATCCCCGCTGCCATGCCCCTGCAACCTTCCCTGGTCCGACACCCCGCTCTGTCTCACCCCTCGTGACCCCAGTGTCGTTGTTCTGACCACCGATCTCCCCCGCTTCCCTTCCACCGCCGTTTCCTCCCCTCCTGAGCCTCGGTGTGGTCTCAGCCCTCCTCCCCTGATCTATTTGGGAAGAGCTCTTCAACCAAGTGAAAGAAAAGAAGAACATCTATATATACCAATATATGTATTATTATATAAATCTATTAAAAAAATGATTATAGAGATAGAGGTGGAAGTCTTATAGTGAAATGCAGAGTTTATGCATTATGATTTTTCAGAGGTGGAATGTACAGGAACTCTGTTAATATTGTATATTTTGAATTAGAAAATATGGAAATCTAATTGACAAAACAAAGACAAATTAACTTGTCGTGATGCGAACACAGTGACGTGGTTTTTAGACCAGCGCATCAGCGTTTCAAATGAACGTTTTGATTTACAGACGCTGGCTTTTCACTCTCGTAACTTGCAACTTGCAACTGTTGTGAAAGATAACACAACTCTAGGTCAGATTGCCCTCGAGCAAATGGCAACATTTTTGTTTTAATGCTGAATAAGAATGATTTTGCACATAATTTGAAATCTAGATAGGTTTAGCCTTTGCTTTTAGCATTGGCTATATTTTACTGACATTATGATACCCATTGTAGAAGATTCAGTCTGTGCATTTAGGTTTTTCATGGTTTTTAGAAGACTCGGGCCTAAAGTCAAGGTTATAATAACTTAGAAAAAGAAAGAATTGTCTTTTTTAAAGATGTAGAAAATCAGAAAAGTTGCTGAATTCTGAAATATTTGGCTGTAAGAACGATATTTAGTTTATTTCACAACCAGATATTGACTCAAAATTCTTGCACAAGACTGAAAATGTATCATTGATCTACAAAAGGTTACTCAGAGGTTTTCTGGGGTGAACCCTCTTTTGTTTTGGTCACACACACAAAAATATGTTTTACTCTGCACTTAAGTATTTGCCTTTTTTTTCTTTTCTTTTTTTTATAAATCTTGCCACCCGCCATTCAGAATAGTTTTTCATTGGCTCTGTTCTGAAGAAGAAAAAAACCCCAGACAGAATATTGTGATCTCATTTCTCTGTACCCAACATCTTTTATCCACCATTTTTCCAATTCTCTAATGTTTTATTTCCTTTAATGCCAGAAAGGGTCATTTTATTTTCCAAATGACGTCTGCAGAGGGCCAAACGAGTGGCAGATTTTTAGTCCATCTCTTGTGTTTACTAGAAACCCCCCCCCCCCAGGTGTTTTTGCGAGGCAGTCGGGGCAGAGTCTAGCTTTAGACATTGGTCACTGAACTGGATCATTTGCACTGATTGCACAAGTGATTGACCAGATTAAAGAGTCTACTGTGATCCCTCTCGGTGTGCTGAGGGACGGCTGCCATTGGCTGACAGTAAGCGGGAGGCAGGGTTACGTCTCTGTACAGTCTGTTTATCAGTATTCCTTTTATCTCTCCTGTCATTTGGTGGGTCTTGCTGTTTTTTCTCCCTGGTCCAGAGACCTGTATTAAACTGTATTAAATTGTATAGATTGTGCAAAAAGCTGAATGTCGCATAGCAGAAGAGAAAAAGCTATTCCTTACAGATGAACAAGTGATTTAAAATGTATAAAAGAAATTCAGAAACAAAGTTTAGGGGATAAATGTAATATTTTGTTTGTAATTACTATTTTTTGTTGGAAGAGGGCTACTGGATAAAGAATCATCTGTAATAAAGTAATTTTAATATTTCTTCGTCCCTGTGGTGATTTTATGTGTGCATCAAAGAAACCCCTCAGCCTACATATTTTTGAAATCTTTAAACTGTTTGTCAAACATCCCTGAGGTATTTTGATCCAATTTTTAATTCATACAGCAGGAAAAAAAAGTGTATTTGATGCCAAATAGCTTGTTTAGTTTGTATATCCTCTCTTTGACTCAGTGCACAGGGGGTTTTCTTACAGCAGTAGTTAAATTCCCTTTAATTGTTAGTACTGAATTCCTTTTTTTAACCTTTGTGTCGTCCTCCCGGGTCAAATTGACCCCGTCTGTTCTGACTGTTCCTTCTTTCCTCCCTTCCTTCCTTCCTTCCTTCTTTCCTCCCTTCCTTCTCTCTTTCTTTCCTTCCTCTCTCTTTCCTCCCTTCCTTCTTTCCCTCCTTCCTCCCTCCCTCCTTCTTTCCTTTTTTCCTTCCTTCCTTCTGTCCTTCCTTCCTCCCTCCCTCCTTCTTTCCTCCCTTCCTTCTGTCCTTCCTTCCTCCCTCCTTCCTTCTGTCCTTCCTTCCTCCCTCCCTCCTTCTTTCTTTCTTTCCTCCACCTAGCTTCCTTCCTTCCTCTTTTCCTTTCTCCCTCCCTCCTTTCCTTCATTCTTCCTCCGTTCCTTCCTTCCTCCCTCTTTTCCTTCCTTCTTCCTCCCTCTTTTCCTTCTTCCTCCCTTCCTTCCTTCTTCCTTTCTCCCTCCCTTCCTTCCTTCTCCCTCCCTTCCTTCCTTCTTCCTCCCTTCCTTCCTTGACTCGAGGACAACAGGAGGGTTAAACATACATTTAAAGATTTATTGTAACAAGGGAAGCCATCTTCTGAGAATATGTATGTTTTTTTCTTGGCCCAGCAAAGAAGAATCATTTTCCCTCCCAACAGTTGCTCATTAAAAACCCAAAGTTGTTGAAGTCTCTCTGCAGATCATCCTCCACCTTCTCTTTCCCCTCAGCGTGTATACGACCTCTTCCAGGTGAAGTTTTCTTCCTCTGCTTCCACAAAGGTCTGTCCAGGCGCCTGAGGTCTTGGTCTCCTCATCATGGCGGCTCTCCTCCTGCGAGGTGGGGCCACGTTACTGATCCTGCTCCTCTGCCCGGCATGACTATACTCTCCTGTAGGAACATCCTTCTCCTCTCCTTTCAGAAAATCAGCCATGACTCTGAAGTACTCCAGAACTGCGATATGACTCCAGTTACCTTCCTCTACCTCCTCCTTTCTGATCCTCCCTCCCTCACTCTCTTCTCGGCTCTCCAGACTGAACCCACAGTGCCCTCCTCCGTCTGTCAACACCAGAAGGAAATAAGGGTTGCTCTGGAAAAGGGGAAGGGGCAAGGTGGAGGTTGGCGGGAGGAGAGGGTCATCACGGCTGCAGATGCAGAGCACAGGCACCGCCACCTCATCTGCATCTCTCAGTGGTTCATTCCTCTCCCAGTAGCTGTTCCAGTCCTTGGCTGGGGAAGCCCTCTCGCCCAGTCCCCAGGCCACTGAGGGTGCCAGACCCCGTGGGGAAGAAGATCCTGAGCTCAGCCCAGAGTTTACAGAGCCCTTTGGAGGTCTGGGAGGTGTCCACTTATGATGGACTGATGAGCAGAAAAGAGTCTCCTCAAAGTCTCTGAGGGAGGAACAGCTGAGGGCCCGATCCACATCCAGCACTGCTCTGAAGGAACTGCCGTATCTTAGCAACAAGTGAAGAATGAAACAGAATAAGCTGTTATGATTATATCCATATGGCACTCATATCTGTATTAAGGTGAATTAGAGTAACATGGGACAATTTATGCAATTGTCATTTTAACAATACATTTTGATATGATGCCAATAGCTCATAATAACCACACCCAATCCCATCCTGAAACCCCTGAGGTCTTATATAATCGTATCAGAACAGAGAATGCAAATATCAGACTCTGAAGAAATAATGGAAAACAGAAAGGTGGGACAGGTCAGGCTGAAAGGTCTAATCAGTGATGTTTGGTAGAAAAAGAGAAAGATGAATCTGAGCTCAGGTGTCCCACATAACACTAATTCACCATATTAATGCATTTTCATCTTTCTCTAATTTCCCCTCACCTACTCAGCTGCAGTTTCCGGTGAAAGAGCGCTCCCGAACGATAAATAGGCGGCATAGCTGTTTCAAACCACAGCTGACCCAGGAGTACAGGTGAGATGGTTGCAGCTGCCATCAGGTGAGAACTTGATCCACACTCCCCCAAGTAGGAAAGAAGAATCCCTGAGCCTGAACCCTCGCTCACTGCGACCAGCATGGAGGACGGGTGGCAGCTATGGATATAAGCAATCGCCTGAAACATGAAATATATCATCACTGTCAGGTAATAAAAAAAACCCACTGAATCAGCAAAATATACTTTCACAGAAAATATGTGAGAATTTCAACCAGACCAAAACCTAAATGTGTTAAATTCACTGAAATACAATGGAGAAAAGGAGGAAATCTGTCTATCCATCCATCCATCTATCTAATTTATTGACCAATCTTTCAGCACAAATTCACAACAGTCTCATGAAATCATCATTTATAAAACATACATTGATGAAATAAGAGTGGGGGGGGCCATTTGGGGCAAACTACAATAAAAAAAGTTCTTTCTGTACCTGCTCAAGATCAGCTGGGTCTCCGAACTCAGTCATTCGTGCCGTGGTCATCGGTGAACCTGCTGTACCTCGAGGGTGAAACACCACCACATAGAACCCTTGACGCATGGCCATATGGCACAGCGCCTTTAGGTGAGGTGTTATCCCTCCCCAGGACTGTGGGATGAGGAGGAGGACTGGAGGTGCTACGGTGAAGCAGCCTAGAGCTTTCCCCCCTGACTGATGCTCCTTTCTCCCCTCCCACCTCTTCCTCCCGACCACCTCACCCAGTCTTGTCCCCACAGCCCAGTCCAGAGCTACAGTTCCTCCATCCCTCACTAACAGATGGTCTCTAGTGAACCGTAATGTGTCTCTGCGTTGTCCAAACAGCAAGCTGGACAGAGTCTGCAGGTGGGGGTCTCCTCTGGGCCAGATGGCCAGTCTCGGCCTGGCCAGAGAGCCACAATGTCGCAGCAGATATTTGGCGAGAGCAGTGGGTTTGCAAATCAGCCTGGGTCTATCTGATGTCTGGTCTGTCCCTGGTGATACGGCTTCCTCGGTCCATTTTCTTGTATTTCTGTCTAGCGGCAACTCCAGGATCAGGCAGATGATGACCCAGAGTCTCCTGCCTGCAGCCCTGACAGCCAGCCTCGTCCAGCAGCTCACTCTCGGCCAGCGGAGAGCCAGAGACAGCACCAACAGTAACAGAGACGGGAGCAAACAGAACAAGCAATCCAATACAAAGGCTGCCATTGGTGAATACAGTGTGATTGTACTTTCACATCAAATCCAATGTTTTCACAGCAAAGTTTTTAACCTCAGACTCCCATATCGTAAAAACTCCTGAAAGCCGTCTTTTTGCCCCCAGTTTGTTAATAAATCCAAGAAGATTTAGGAGTCTAATGTCAATTGTTGCCCCCCTTTGCAGTTTCTCCTGCCCCTGTCATTTCGCCACCCTCCATAAATCATTTACTCCAAGCTTAAGCTCAGATAGAAACTGAACAAACACAGGTCACATAAATCTGTCCCATTAACGCTAACCTGCTTCCCCAGTTCATCAGTTTACATTGTTGATATAGCAGTGACATTAGAGACTTGCAAGGTGTATTTGACATGTATATTCCAGCTCTAAAACTAATCTAACAATATATTCTTACCCTTGTTTCGAGTCAGTTTTGAGTGGACATGTCCGGGAAGCTTTTTACATGCTGAATAAAATAACATACAGTCACATGCATCAGAGCAGGTCCATTTTTTATCACCAGCATCCTTCATAAACTGATGAGACTGATCAATATAGTGGCTATATATCAATGCATCACAAATATATGTCAGTATTAGTATTTTTTTTAGTTTAATTATGCCAGATACGAAGAAAAAGAAATCTCAGTTTTTATAGTAATTGAATTTCTAGTGAGGTTTGAGGTTAAAAACGTGCTGTTATAGTGTTAATGTTATCATGATAAAGTGTCATTCATTACGTCTTTCTCACAAAACTTATACAAATAATAAGCAATCCAAAGTAAAAAATTATTATCACCCAATATGACATTATCAGATTTTAACTCATACATTAATGGTCAAGATTTATCATTAAAGATCCCTTCCAAATATTTTAATGGTGTTTTAATGGCTTCAAACCAGGCGGGGGGTTACGGTCCTCTGAAATGATGCCAACACGGAAGTAACTTAAAACTGCATTCTATCAAAAGGCCACCAGGGGGCGACCGTTTTGGTGTCAAAAGGACTTCCGTCTCTATACAAGTCAATGGAGAATTCACCAACTTCTCACTTGATTTCTAACCTCAGTAAACGTTTTCAAAATGTGTTTATGGTCTCAATCGCTAGTTTAAAGCCTTCTTCAATGCAGTATGATGTTCATTTGGGACATTTTGGCCTCCCTGATTTTATATTTGATGATAAAGCAGGGTATGCATTAGGGCGTGGCTACGTCGTGATTGACAGGTTGATTGATTCACAGGTTCAGGAGGGCGCCTCTTGCTCCTCCTGATGCCCACATAAGTAGAATCCGTGTTTTTATTTTTCCCAGCATGCACCGGAAATTTTCCAGATGGCGCTGCTCAGATCCGAAAATATTGGCTTCCAAGCAGCAGTCCACAAACCAATGGGTGACGTCACGGATGTTACGTCCATTTTATATACAGTCTATGCTTCAAACAAGTTGTGATGTCACAGATCCTTCTCATAGGTATGCACACCTTAAACTCTGATCCAAAGTGAGCTCAGAGAAACTTTCAGGTTTCAGCAAATGAATGTGAAAACAGCCTTCTGGTGTCAAACTCTACACATACATCATTCTGCACAGTGAAGCACATCACAGTGAAGTAACAATAGTTAATAAGTAACAATAAATAAGACAAATATTCATCCTTATTTCCTTGTAGAGTCATAGTTTCCCAGAAAGCCAGGGTGTGATAATTCCTCACATGACCAGTTCTGTTATGGGAATTAACAGAGTGTGGAGATAACAGGGGGGAAAAGTGATGTCAACAAATAAACCTGTTATGTTCAGATAAGATTATGAATATCATAAATCATAAATAAACTAAATATAACACTATTACACTATTTTTTTTCACTTTCACTTTAAGTGTAACCCGTGTTATTAGCAGAAGAAACTAAAAAAAACAATCACAGTTATTCACACTCTTTGTTTTTACACGTTTAACAGGTTTAATGCTTGCCGGAGCAGCCACGCCTCTGTCCCAGTCATGAGGCTTTATAAGTGAAGTGAAGTGAGAAATGTAGTGTACAGGAGACAGCGAGACCGAGGTAAGTCTAGATATATGATTATAGAAAATAAGATTCCAATATTTTACTTTTTAAATGTAGAAATTAGTGACTCAGTTGATATTGTGACATACAATGTTACTCAAGGTATTTTAAAATTTTACTTTTTTGTTTTAAGATTTATTTGGGGCTTTTTGCCTTTATTTAGATAGTTTCTGGCAGAGATGCCGACAGGAAACAGGGAGAAAAGAGGAGAATGACCTGCAGCATATGTCCCTGGCCAGATCCGAACCAGAGACACTGCAATTATGTGGCTTGCTCTGTGACCACAACAACGCTCCTGATTTACTTTCTTACTTTTACATATTTGGAGGATGTTAGAACTGAGTAGTTATGCTGGTATAACAAGGTCTGCCATGCATTTAACAGTCATAAAGCAGTGGTGGTATTTAATTATTTATTTAATTACTGTATTTTTGTAGTTCCACTCCCCTCTATTTCAGAGGAAAATTGTTTCCCCCCCACTATATTTATCTGGCAGCAATAATTACTCTAGTTATTTTGCATATTAGGTTTTTTTCATCCAAAGTACATTACATATATTACACATATTTTGTAAAATTGTGTATACATGTCTAATAATATAATAATCCAACAGTGTAATATTTGATTGGAAACAGACTGTCATGGGACCATTCTTGTTAATGCGTACTTCTTTTGAGTTGCAACTGGATATATAAAAACTATTGTTCAGGCAGAAGATAAGAATACACTGTATGTGTCACATACTGAAGCTGAGAAGCATTTTGGATGCAGCAAACCTCACAAAAATCTTTGAACTTCTAAAATATTACAGTGAAGTGTTGCTGCTTCTGAGATTCAATAACCAATTAATGAATCAGCTCAGTGCTTAGTTTTGGTTTTACCTTGTGGTTGACTTTTGTTTTGCCTTAGGTTAAAACACAATAGTTTCTGTTTCCACAAAACTTCTAAAAGTTTTTAATTGTCATATCAAGTTAACAGGTCCAACAAGTCCAGCACAGTATTTCATTTTAGAGCATTAGAAATCAAGTGCTGCTACAATACAGACGACATCAAGACGTTTGTTTGTTCAGTTGTAAAGTTTGGGTCTTTTGAGCTGGGGAGTGATGGTAACAGCGTTGATCTATAAATGGCAATGTCATTGTATCAGTCAGTTTGACTACTTCTTTACAGACAGTAAAGACAGTAAAATGTTATCTTAATCTGTCAGATTAAGATAACATTTTGGAGATTCTTTGACTTTTCCTGTGGCCCAACTTTGAGGTTGATGTCTGTGCTCCCTAACTTGACCTTAAGTGACATCATCAGGTGAAGATTTGAACTTGTCCAATGACCAAATACTTGCAACTAATTAATGACATTCAGGCTCAGCTGTACTTTGTGTTTATGGCAACAAGGTAAAATGATGTTAATGTTGTAAGGTTTAAAGCAGCCATTTTGGCCATGGAGCACAGCTATGTCCCGTCCTAGTAAGGTGGGAAGAACCACAGGCAACAACGAACCTACTTATATCTGAACTGAGTCCAAATCTACTTCATAAAGGGAAGTGGTCAAACTTTAGGGCAAAGCCTTTAAGTCCGGTCAAAAAGTTGATTGTTGTTGTTTGTAATCTGAATCACCCAAATGGACATCTTAAATAGCCAAACATTTTGAATACAGCTGTCAAGGTTACAAAGGATATAAATAAAGATCTCTTCATTCTTATGCAAAACAGTTTTTAGTTAAAGAAAAAAAGATCATTATGAAGTTTGACACAGTAGTCGTGATTCAAAATCCACTTAAGATCACGACTGACCTTTCATGCTCAACCTTCTGGCATTGTTTAATGTTACCTGACTATAATGACATGTTAGGCCTCACATTAAGAACTGGTTTTCATCATTCTCCCCGTCTATTGACAGGTTGCGTAGTGATGGCTGGGCTTGCTGCGTTGTGTCTCCTGCTTCTGCAGACTGGAGCTCTTGGGTTTGAAATACTTGGAGGTGGTGTGACCCACCAGAAGATCACAGAGAGAGCAATTTTAAATGCCACTGTGCAGGTGTGCCGTGCTGTGGCCACTGCTGAGGGCAAAGACTTTGCTTTTCCTGTAAGGTTTAAATCAACTTTCCAAATGACCAGTGCTTGTATTATAATTAATAGTGATTTGACACTGCAATAAAAGTGTGTGTGTGTGTGTGTGTGTGTGTGTGTGTGTGTGTGTGTGTGTGTGTGTGTGGTTGTGTGTGTGTGTGTGTGTGTGTGTGTGTGTGTGTGTGTGTGTGTGTGTGTGTGTGTGTGTGTGTGTGTGTGTGTGTAGCCACAACCTTTTACAGCTGAATCTGTTGCTTTTGCCTGTGAATCGTCAAACTCCAGGAGTTTCCTGCAGACCATCAGGTTGATCCAAAAAAAGAACAAACGAGTAGACCTACGACATGTACTCGACGCGTCCTTTCACTTTGATGATGAGAATTTTGCAGGAGGACGGGACATAATCACAGCAGGATTATCAGCTGTCAAAGCCAGCAACCAGCTAGAAAACTTTGAGGCAGCAAGAGAAAAGCTTGGAGAAATCCTACACCCTTTACAGGTATTTTTTGTCTTTGCTTGTGGGTCTTTTTTTTAACAATTTCTTGCACAAATGTTATACTTCAAAACTCTTCACACAACAAGTGTTTTCATGGCTTTGAAAAAATATGCTGCAACAAACAGCACGACAATCGACTTCAATGAGACAGTTTGACAATTTATTTTGAAATTGCATGTACAGTACCTCTATATTTAAGTTTACAACATTATATGAAAGGGAACAACTTTGAGGTGTAATAAATAAAAGAGTTCAATCACTCAATCAATATATACTTTATTGTCCCTGAAGGGAAATTTGTCCTGGACTCTGAGTGCTGAGACAGCTGCCGCCATAGTTAAAAAAAACAAAGAAAGTAAAAGTAAAGTTGCACATTTGCACAGCCATTATGCAATTCCGTGACAGAATTGCACATTTGCACAATAATAACTGATGTAATGCTACCTATTGCCTCAATATACATATATATAGATGTATATATATAATTCATGCAAATGTTGCAAATGTTGTCTTTGCATCGTCAATTCATCCTGTCAGTCCAACAGAAAGGGCATGGAGAAAAACTTTCAAAAGCTGCATATTGATGTGTAGAGAAAAGTAAAGAGCTGTGAAAACGTGGTCTTGATATTTAAAGATACAGCTTCTCTTGATGTACATGCAATTGTTAACATACAAATGTTGTAAATATCTATCTTGTTTCCTCAATCTGAAGGATTTCTACAGCCACAGTAACTGGGTGGAACTGGGGAATGAAAGCCCAAACTCCAATCTGTTCAAATCAGGCACCAACATTGGTAACATGGCAGGTAAAGAGATCATATAATGTCAGTGTGTGTTCAGTTGTGTAAACAAAACAAAAGAAATAGAGTTGAGGAATGCAAATGATGTGATTACAGAGATAGTTTCACAGAACAAAATATTTCCAGTTAACTTGTGGGTTCACTCTCGAACAGATGAAACCAGAGCGACCTGTCGCAACTGTGATGGAGACGACTGCACGAACAACATTTTGGAGGATATCCTACGGGACAAAATACTTACTTCAGGATATTTCAGTGCTGTGCCACTATTGTCGAGCAAACCGCTGGGTAAGTGCTTCCATTCATTCATATTTTAAAATGATTGCCACAGCAATAAATTCAGGTTTTCACATTAAACATTTTTTTGTTCTGTTTCTAATGCTGAACAGGAAAATGCAGCCATGGGGGTACATTTGATCGGACAACAAACACAGAGCCCAGAGGTGGGATCAACAAAGACAATCCACAATCAGACCATGGGCATCTCCACAATAAAGCAGTAAATGTGGCGATAGCTGCAACCACAGAGATACTTGAGGACATTCGAGGGGCTGCTGGTGACAGATCATTCCTCCAGTATGAAACCCACTCTGCACATTTCATCTATGTACTGTCAAATGACATTTTTTTTCAACTCTTTCTCTGCATTCTTGTCGTTCTCTCTCAGGATGATGGGAATCATCAAAGGTAGGGCTCTTTGTTTTGCGATTGACACAACAGGAAGCATGAGTGATGACATTGCGGCAGTGAGGACCGTCACTTCCAACATAATCAACAGCAAAGTGGGAACACAAGATGAGCCCTCTGTTTACATTCTGGTACCTTTCAATGACCCAGGTAGGATCTTAAAGCCCCAGACACAACTTCACAATCCTGGCTATATTTTTTCTATGGATGAAAAGTTTATGAATTCTTCTTTCTGTTTAAAAACAGATTTTTATACGTTGTTATTTTCTATATACTTATCAGTATTTTAAAAAACATCTTTCTTTCTCCACCTGAACCCCAGAGTTCGGGCCACTGATAAGGACTACAGACCCAACAGTCTTCAAGAATGCTATTAATTCACTAACAGCAACTGGTGGAGGAGATGCGCCTGAACTGAGTCTTTCAGGACTTCAGGTGCTGTGATGTGTGTGTGTCTCCTTCAAATTCTGTCCGGCAAAAACTACCGTATCATTGCTGTCTTGTTTTCCTCATACAGCTGGCTTTAACTGGTGCGCCACCTAATTCGGAGATCTTTGTCTTCACGGATGCGCCTGCTAAAGACACACATCTGAAAAGCACAGTGCTGGCACTCATAGAGCGGAAAAAGACAGTGGTGAGTGGCTGCTGTATAAAAACAATGTATAAATGTAAAATAAAACATGATGAACAATTGATGTAATAACTGTGTGAAATAACCAGGCGGGGAGTTCCGGTCCTCTGAAATGATGCCAACGCGGAAGTAACTTAAAACTGCATTCTATCAAAAGGCCACCAGGGGGCGACCGTTTTGGTGTCAAAAGGACTTCCGTCTCTATACAAGTCAATGGAGAATTCACCAACTTCTCACTTGATTTCTAACTTCAGTAAACGTTTTCAAAATGTGTTTATGGTCTCAATCGCTAGTTTAAAGCCTTCTTCAAAGCAGTATGATGTTCATTTGTGAAATTTCGGCCTCCCTGATTTTATATTTGACGATAAAGCAGGGTATGCATTAGGGCGTGGCTACGTCGTGATTGACAGGTTGATTGGTTCACAGGTTCAGGAGGGCGCCTCATGCTCCTCCTGATGCCCATATAAGTAGAATCAGTGGGGGTTTTTTACCCAGCATGCACCGGAAATTTTCAAGATGGCGCTGCTCAGATCCGATACTATTCGCTTCCAAGCAGCAGTCCACAAACCAATGGGTGACGTCACGGATGTTACGTCCATTTTATATACAGTCTATGGAAATAACTGAAAAAGAAAATAAAAACTCACAATGTAAACACCTGATGGAATGAGACAGACATGCTAGGAGCTCTGTGAGATGCTTGATGGGAACATAAGCATTAGCAGCACATTTCATAGCATTACATCCAATAGTTGTTGAGAAATTTCACTCACAGCCACAAATCTGAACCTCATGGTGGTGCTAAAGGAATCTCCAGAGTCAGTAGGATTCATCCTCTGGGGACTCTGAATGTTATTAAAAAATGTCCTGCTAATCAAGTAGACATTTCAAAAAGGTAAGTAAATAGGAAAGGAAAAGTCATTAGGATTATCCCATCAATATCTGTACCTAGTGTTACAGAGAAGGACTAATAAAAAACAATAAACATTTTTAAAATATTTTTCCGAGGGTTAATCATCAACTGTTATATATGTTAATGATACTTTATTATTCATAACCAATCTGTGTAGGCTTTATGTCTAAAATCACCATTCATCTCTTTTCTTGCCAGGTGACTTTCCTGATAACGAATGTACTGTCGTCTCGTCGTCGAAGACAGATTGGTAACAACCAACAACAAAGTCGCACTCGAATGGTGGCGTCAGCTGTGCAGCTGTACAGAGACTTGGCTCAGGCTTCAGGGGGTCAGGCTATTGAAGTGACGAAGAGTGAACTGCCTAATGTCACCAGTATCATAACAGAGTCCTCCAGCTCCTCTCTGGTATTACTAAAAGTCTCTTACTGGTCATCACCAATTATTTTTGTGAATAAAATTAAAAGAAAAAAAAAAATCAGCTGTGTCACCAGTTTCGTGTAATCTCGTAGGTGACCCTTCTGCAGGCTGCCAGAAACCCGGGAAAGGCCGAAAATTTCACTTTTACAGTTGATGCGACAGTAAAAAACCTCACAATTTACATCACTGGGACAGCTGTCAGCTTTACTCTAATCAGTCCTTCAGGTAACTCTTTGGTGCAATCCTTTAAAGGCAGTATTGCAGTTAATGAGCAAAGTACAGTAAAAATATTACATCAGTTTTGTGTATTGGCAGAAGGCCGGACTAGTATTTTAAAACTACGTTATGCAAGATTTGAAAGTTTTCCAATTTTGGTTCATCTGGTATTACACAGTGGTAGACAACAATAAAGCTACTACTACAACTAATGGTCTTATAAATGAATTGCTAGAAGTTAAACTCTTGACCTCTGTGTGCTTCATTACTTGACCTTGTTTTTAGGTAACACGACAGAACCATCAACCATTGGAGCGGGAAACTTCCAGACTCTGCAGCTTACAACACAAGCGGGACAGTGGGAAATGAGAATGGTGTCAACAAATCCCTATACTCTGAAGGTCGTAGGTGAGAGCCAGGCGGGGAGTTCCGGTCCTCTGAAATGATGCCAACGCGGAAGTAACTTAAAACTGCATTCTATCAAAAGGCCACCAGGGGGCGACCGTTTTGGTGTCAAAAGGACTTCCGTCTCTATACAAGTCAATGGAGAATTCACCAACTTCTCACTTGATTTCTAACCTCAGTAAACGTTTTCAAAATGTGTTTATGGTCTCAATCGCTAGTTTAAAGCCTTCTTCAATGCAGTATGATGTTCATTTGGGACATTTTGGCCTCCCTGATTTTATATTTGACGATAAAGCAGGGTATGCATTAGGGCGTGGCTACGTCGTGATTGACAGGTTGATTGGTTCACAGGTTCAGGAGGGCGCCTCTTGCTTCTCCTGATGCCCATATAAATAGAATCCCTGTTTTTATTTTACCCGGCATGCACCTGAAATGTTCAAGATGGCGCTGCTCAGATCCAATACTATTCACTTCTAAGCAGCAGTCCACAAACCAATGGGTGACGTCACGGATGTTACGTCCATTTTATATACAGTTTATGGTGAGAACTCAGTTATTATTAGTTGTCAGAAGAATTCAACAGCAGTATGTCTTTTTACAGACTTTGCTTTCAGTTGTTTTCATTGGAACTATCTTCTGCTAAAGGAAACGCTTGTAAAAGGATTGTAATGTTGATTGGTGGGATGATGGTTTATACTAATTCAGTGTTTGGAAGCTCCCTTGTGTATATGGCATCTTCGGCTGATTTTTTTCTTGCAAATTTTCATTTGCAGGTCAGAGTGCCATTGACTTCCTGTTTGACTTTTTGGAGGTATCTCAGGGCCCATTTGGAGGTTTTGATGTCGTAGACAATCGCCCCAGAGCTGGTAAGGGAATACAAATGATATGATATTCTGAAGTACCATAATCAATTTAGATGTACTTAAATGCATAATCTCTTTTTCTGGAGGTGTTAATGGTAGCCTGCAGGTGACTGTAACTGGGAGCGACTCCGCCACAGTGACAGAGGTCACTCTGGTCGAATCATCAGGATCAGCAGAGGTGAACGGCAGTGTGGAGGCTCAGGGTGATCGAAACTTCTTAGTACATTTTGACAGGATACCATCACAGGAGTTTGTGGTGCTTGTTAAGGGGCAGAACAGCAATAGTTCCTCCAGAGCATCCTCAGTGCTCTTCCAAAGGCAGTCCCCCACCAGCATCAGAGCTTCTACTGTGACTGTTACTACTGTAAGTAAAACACTATAACACATTTTTAAAAACATATGATATGCCTTTTAAGATAGGTTTTGCTACCATGATCTTTTAATTAGACAACTAATACTGACTTCTTTCTGTTTTCCTCCATATTTAGCCTGATTCAAGCAATGTCTTAGTCCCAGGAAAATCATTGTCAGTGCCCTTCTCTGTGACAACCAGTGGTGCAGGAGGAACCTTCAGCATCCAAGCTACCAATGACCAAGGTTTTACCTCATCTTCCCCGTCCAGTTTAGTCCTGGAAACTGGAGGTAGTGCTAACGGAACAGTGAACCTTACCGCACCTGTTAACACCGCATCTGGTACTGACGTCACCCTGACCATTGAGGCCCAGGCTCCTGGAGGCGGAGACACCAACTATGTTGTCTTGCGTTTCACTGTTCTTAAAACGGTAACTCCCCATTTGAGAAAGAAAATCACATTTGAATAAATGTTAAGGCAATTAATAATTATTTTAGCTCATTAAAGGCAACATATGCTTTTCGTGATTTTCCGTTATTTTTACTACTACTACTACTACTCTACTGAAGTGTAATTTAATAGGTAGATTCTTGATGTGTTGATGAAGAAGGAAACTACCGCTGACACGTCTCAGTTCTGACATGTCCAATCTGAGAGAGTCCTGGCCTGGAACTTCTCCTCTCTCCAATTCTTACAACACTATATATAGTTTCTTGTCTCCAAAAACTCCACCTTCTGAACAGATGGTCAGTCAAGAGACACAGCCCTGACCCCTTATTTATGACTAGCCTTAAACAAATGGTCAGTCTGGAGAAATAGTCTCTGGCCTGTCCTTTATGGCTAACTTTTAACCTTTAACCTAAGTAAACATCTACTTTTGGAAGATATA
This sequence comes from Scomber scombrus, assembly GCF_963691925.1. NCBI lineage: Eukaryota > Metazoa > Chordata > Actinopteri > Scombriformes > Scombridae > Scomber > Scomber scombrus. The sequence goes on along the minus strand of NC_084983.1, from coordinate 26,086,472 downwards.
CAAGACAAAGACATGATGTCTCAAGTTATCACAGGATAAGGGCAATCCGGACACTACACTACTACTACTGTTGAACCGCCCTTATGTCTGCTGAGACGCAGCCTTAAAGAGACAGGAGGTAAAACAGGCTGTTTCAGAGAGAGGCTGAATTGAGGGGCTGCATAATGAGCCGGTATAAAATAAATAAGGAGTTTTCAACTGTAAATCATGCAGATATTTCAGTAGTGCAAAAGAATATGGACTTGTAAATATGCATATGTCCACTTTAAATCCTTCATCAATGTTTATTGATAACTCACTGATGAAAAAACTAGCTGACTTTTTCTTCTTCTCATAGGTGACTGATTTCACTCAGCCAGAGTGTAAGCTGCTCAGCCTGCAGTCCAACTGCTCTACCAACTGTAGCGTAATGTGGGAGCTCTCTGTTCAGGTGACTGATGGGGCTGAAGGGACGGGTTTGGACCGTGTCAGCCTCAGACAGGGCAACGGATCCTTTAACACCAGCCTGTCTGCTGGCAACGTAACTATGGTGTCCTACCAAGCTTCTTGCTGCTCGCCTGATGTGGAGCTGGTGGTGGTGGATAAAGTGGGTAATGTAGGCACCTGTTTCTTCTCTGTGCGGGTAGCGACCACCAACAGTCCACAAACTACAACCGTCACTACAACCGTCACTACAACTACCCAGACACCATTGACTACGCCACCCGTTGGTTCTTCATCTACCAAAACTGTTCAGTCTTTTCTTTTTTCCCTTAGCGTCGCTATTCTAGGACTCCATTTACCAGACATTTGGATGCATTGAGTGTTCACATATTGGTGTGAGGAAGAGTTAAATTTAAAAGGGTCTTTTTGATTTGGAAAATCAACTGTTTAAACTCATCTGTCGCTTAATCTCATACGATACAACAGCCCAGCAATACATCCTATGAGGGGTTATAATCAGTTTTCATTTAAATCATTTTAGAGAGGTGTTGGTTCACTCTCATTCACTTTCATTCATTGGCTCTAATGTGTTGTTGAATTATACTGTCTGATAATCTTCTTCTCGTCTTTTTGAACTATTTGTAACGTTAACTACATACTTCATACTCTGTATAACAGGGTGTTTGAGGCTTTATTGAAAGCTTGATCCAAATACTATAATTAGACACAGGCTATATATAAACATTTTAATCTAATTTATACTTAAATAAATTATTATTCTTTTATATTTTGTGTGCTGCTGATATTAAGTTGTAGAATGACATTGTTGATTTATTAATAGGTTAAATTTCATTATTTTTTAAATCTTACATATATTTAAGGCTGTCTTTTTACACATATGATTACTATAAAAAATTAAGGATGACAAAATAAATGCTAAAAAAAAAAGGTGACGTCCATTGTGGTACTTTTGGGGTAAAATGTGCATGGGTACTTCGCAGTTTCACCAAAAGGTAACAACTAAATCAGATATCCACACAACTGGTGAGAAATGAACACCATTAAATAAACCTGTGTGTATGGTGTTGCATTGACTGAAAACCTGCAGCAACAGGTGACACAACACTCAAAATGACTTTCTTCTCCTGTTGTTTCGATGTCTTTCTGTAGGCAGATCATTAGAGCTCTCTCTAGTAGAGGAAGAGTGAGCATCCATGACTCATAAAAAAGTCTCTGCGATACTTCAGTATGTATGTGATGATTCAATCTCATCAGGTCAAGCAGGTGTTTGACCCCTGAACCCTGACTCCCACTTGAAATGTGAGCTTCTCTCATTGGTGGTGAGGCGGGGGCAAAAAAAAGGGAAAAGGGCAACTCCACAGTGTGTGCAGTTTGGGTTGTCAATCAATCAATCAATCTTTATTTGTATAGCGCCAAATCACAACAAAGTTATCTCAAGGCACTTTACACATAGAGCAGGTTCTAAACCGTACTCTTCAAGTTTTAATTTATAAAGAGACCCAATATTCCCACATGAGAAAGCATTTAGCGACAATGGCAAGAAAAAACTCCCTTTTAACAGGAAGAAACCTCAGGCAGAACCAGGCTCAAAGTGGGCGGCCATCTGCCTCGACCGGTTGGGGTAGAGGGGAGAGAGAGGAACAATAGGAGAGAGAGAGAAGCACATTGAAAATAAACATTGAAGCTAGAAGGTCCGGGACTGGAATCTGTCACCCGGACGTCTACAGGCCCAGATTGCCTGTGAGATGAGAAAGCACAGACAACTCCGGGGAAGAAGTGTAGGTTACTGAATGCATTAATAGTACATGAATGTTATTGGATATAGATGGATGGATAGAGAGAGAGAGAGAGGAGGAGAGAGGAGCTCAGTGCATCATGGAGGTAGGAGTCCCCCGGCAGTCTAAGCCTATAGCAGCATAAACTAGGAGCTTGCTAACTATAAGCTCTATCAAAAAGGAAAGTTTTAAGCCTACTCTTAAATGTAGAGAGGGTGTCTGCCCTCCGGACCGAATCTGGGAGATGGTTCCACAGGAGAGGTGCCTGAAAACTGAAGGCTCTGCCTCCCATTCTACTTTTAGAGATACTAGGTACCACAAGTAGGCCTGCGTTCTGGGAGCGCAGTGTTCTGGTAGGTACATAAGGTACTATGAGCTCTTTAAGGTATGATGGAGCCTGACCAGTAAGAGCTTTAAAAGTGAGGAGAAGGATTTTAAATTCTATTCTTGATTTTATGGGAAGCCAATGCAGTGAAGCTAAAATAGGAGTAATGTGATCTCTCTTTCTAGTTTTTGTCAGAACGCGTGCAGCTGCATTCTGGACCAGTTGGAGAGTCTTTAGAGACTTGTTAGGGCAGCCTGATAATAATGAATTACAATAATCCAGCCTAGAAGTAACAAATGCATGAATTAGTTTTTCAGCATCATTTTGAGACAGAATATGTCTGATTTTTGAAATGTTACGCAGATGAAAATAGGCAGACCTTGAAATTTGTTTTATGTGGGAATTAAAGGACAGATCCTGGTCAAATATAACTCCTAGGTTCCTTACAGTAGTACTGGAGGCCAAAGTAATGCCATCCAGAGTAGTTATATCATTGGATAATGTGTTTCTAAGGTGTTTAGGGCCAAGCACAATAACTTCAGTTTTTTCTGAGTTTAACAGCAGGAAGTTACAGGTCATCCAGGCCTTTATGTCCTTGATGCATGTTTGTAGTTTAGTTAACTGGTTGATTTCATTAGGCTTTATTGATAGATATAATTGAGTGTCATCTGCATAACAATGAAAATTTATTGAGTGTTTCCGAATAATATTTCCTAAAGGAAGCATATATAAGGAGAATAGTATTGGTCCAAGCACTGAACCCTGAGGAACACCGTGTTTTACTTTTGTTTGCATGGAGGATTTATCATTGACATTTACAAACTGAAATCTATCTGACAGATAGGATTTAAACCAATTTAATGCTGTTCCTTTAATACCAATTAAATGTTCAAGTCTCTTTAACAGGATTTGATGATCAATAGTATCGAAGGCAGCACTAAGATCTAACAGGACGAGGACAGAGAGAAGTCCATTGTCTGATGAAGTTAGGAGGTCATTTGTAACTTTTACCAGTGCAGTTTCTGTACTATGATGAGCTCTGAATCCAGACTGAAAATCCTCAAATAAGCTGTTATTATTTAGAAAGTTACACAGCTGATTAGCAACTGCTTTCTCGAGGATCTTAGAGAGAAAGGGGAGGTTCGATATGGGCCTATAGTTAGCTAGAACCTCTGAATCAAGAGTAGGCTTCTTAAGAAGTGGTTTAATGACAGCTACTTTAAAAGACTGTGGTACATATCCTGTCACTAAAGACAGATTGATCATATTTAATAAGGAAGTACTAACAGAGGGAAAGACTTCCTTAAGCAGCCTAGTTGGAATCGGGTCTAAGAGACAGGTTGATGGTTTAGAGGAAGTGATCATTGATCATTGTGCTGGATCAGATATCTCCACAGGGGGAACTGGTTTGTTAACCCATGCTTGTGAAAAATAACAAAAAGTACTTGACAGGCGGGTCACAGCCCACAACATATGAAAGAGATAGTAACACAATAGTAACACTACCAGACAATCTAACATGTGTAGTAATTACTAGATAATTACTAACAATGAACAATGTTGTATCTGCTAAAAGGGTACTTGATTGTTGACTATTATTTGCTAAAGATGATCAAATTTGAAGGCATTATGTTAAACGAAGAGGTGTATGTGATTCTGCATTAACTGAGTGAATAAGTACTTTAGGATAGTATAAAAAAACGCAATATATGTGATTATATATACCAATATTATTATTACTATAGAAAAAGAATGCAGTAGGAAAAGTAATTGGGTAATATTGAACTTGAAGAAATCTGTGATAAACATTGCTCACACAGCTAACAGCAGCTAACAGCAGCTGTGGGGAACTGAGGGGAAAAAACAGAACTCAAGGCCAAGCTTACAGACGCTTAGAGACCGAAACCTGCAAGCATAGAAATGAATGGAGCAGCCACAAAAGTTGGTTAGAGACGTCTTTAGGACAGGTGCCAAGAAAGTGAGATCATGTTGGGTTAGAAGAAGCCGGATTGGTTGAAACTCACTCCACAGTGGGAGGGGGTTGAAACTTTTTGCAGGGGTCAGCAATATAGACAGAATAAAAGAGACCCCAGTCATGCCTTCATCCTCCAGAGTAACTGTCAGGTGTGGTGTACTGTATCTCTGTATCTCTGTATCTCTGTATCTCTGTATCTCTGTATCTCTGTATCTCAGTGTGAGTGTTATCGCTGTATCCGCCTGTGACACAACAGATAAGTATGGAATGCTTTTGCCTAATCTACCGAGGAGTAAACCAACTGCATATGACCAAAAGAAGTACTTAAGTTTCACCCACAAATCCAGCTGGACATGTTTCGTGGTATTTGCAAATGACATTGTGCTTCACTGACATGTTGGTGGTGAAAGCTCACTGGCATTTACTTCTGTTATTTTCTTTCCACGTTTGAGATGGTTGAGTCATTGCAAAAATAAACTATTGTTGTGTAACCCACCTCCACCAAACAATGTGGTTACTGTGAAGCTTGTCAGTTAGATAGATAGATAGATAGATAGATAGATAGATAGATAGATAGATAGATAGATAGATAGATAGATAGATAGATAGATAGATAGATAGATAGATAGATAGATAGATAGATAGATAGATAGATAGATAGATAGATAGATAGATGTAAACTTTATTGATCCCCTTGGGGAAATTTAGGGTCCAGCAGCTTAATACACAAAGACATCAAAGAACAATATACTAAACATTAAATACTAAATACTAAGTAATAAAATAAGAACAACAAGGTCTGAGGATGAGGCTGTGTGATAAAGTGCAGAAATAAAATAAAATAAAAGTAAAAATAAAAATAAACCTAAAAATATAGTGCAATATACAATTTAAAGTGAATTTAGTGAATTTAGTCCAGGCTGTGGCTGTGAGGGTCCTTTTATGTACAGTATGTATCACAGATACCAGCCACAGTCAACTGTGGTTAGAGAGGAGTGAAAATGAACTTCATCATATACTATACTATACTATACTATACTATACTATACTATACTATACTATACTATACTATACTAAGTGTTATTTGATTCCACCTCATTGCTGAAATCTGTTTATATCTGAGCTTCAGGGACATATAATTCATCATATATGCTGTACTTTCCTCATCTTTAAATGACTGTGATGGTCTCCTAACTGACATAAATTAGAAAATACATCATACAGAATTCAGCTGTCAGACTATTAACAAAAACCAAGAAAAGAGGTCATATTACTCCCCTTTTAATGTCTCGACATTGGTCACAAGTTTATTACAATATTAAGATTCAATTTATGACTTTCAGAGCACTTTATGGCCTCTCTCCAGACTGTATGTTTAAATGACTTTCCCCTTACCAACCTTGTTAGCATACACATAGTCTGAGGGCCCCACGCAGGTAGATGTTGGCAGTTTCCATTTCATGGTGTAAGACTAAAGGTGACTAAAGGTGACTAAAGGTCCGAGGTCTAGTTTGCTGTTATCTGCGCGTGTGTGTGTGTGTGTGTGTGTGTGTGTGTGTGTGTGTGTGTGTGTGTGTGTGTGTGTGTGTGTGTGTGTGTGTGTGTGTGTGTGTGTTTTGTTTTCATGAAGAGGAATGTATGGTATCTAACATGGTTTTGTACCAGTCACTCCCACACAGAAAAGGTTGAATACATCTATGTACAGATTTCAATTGAATGACTAGCAGTATGAGGAGAACTCTAAAGATGCAGCTGTAAGTCTCCATAATTACTATATTTGTTACAGTCAGTTTTTTACACAGTGGACTTGGTGGATCCGAAGGTCTGGACCCAGGCAAATTTTTAATTTTGAAAATTTAAATGTGGAAATGCAGCTTTACCAGAAGTCATATAGATTTATCTATTAATGCCTTTTTGTCAGTTTTAGCTAAAGCTCTAATGATTTTGTGCCATAAGTCTCTCTGTTAGCCAGAGAGACTAATAATAATAATAATAATAATAATAATAATAATAATAATAATAATAAAAATAATAATAAGTTAAATTTATATAGCGCCTTTCACAAACCCAATGACGCTTTACAGAGGGAAAAAAAAACCCAAAAAACAAAAAAACAACAACAAATAAATAAATAAATCAAACAAAACAGATAAAAACAAGACTATGCAGAGGAGGATGAAGAGAAATGTTCATTGAAAAGATATTTTTTTAACTGAGACTTGAATATGGAAAAGGAAGGACAGTCACAGAGGGATAATAAACATGTTACTTACATTAATGTGTATTATTTACAGGATCGTTCCAGAGGAACAAGTTGAACAAGTTTAGGATGACACTCACCTCGGCATGTGCTGCATCACTGTAAGCGAGTGTGGACACAAAGGTCATCAAGTGTGAAGGACAGCATTCAGATCTAAGGTATAGTACTCTTTAAACTCATCATTAATGAGAACGCCTAAAAAAATACATGTTATATCAGATTTTTACTACATACAGCAGGCAAGCTGTACTTTAATATGTTTCATTTGAGTTATACATTTCTTAATTTTATATTTTCTGGCTCTATGAATGTAAGAAGTAACAAGGGTTAAGTTGGATTTTAAATCTTTGTGGAGAAAATAAATGACTATTTTCAAAGTGCTTATGCTTTAATATGAGATTTGAATGGAGTTAAACAGGACACTCAAAAGAAATCAGTTATTATGAGCATAATGAGGAGAAGAATGAGAGCTTGAGCTGTATGGGGAGGATCATCTCAAGTACCTGCGCCATTGGAATAAAGTGGCTTCTCTTTTTGTTTGTTTGTTTTTTGTTTTGTTTAAAGAGCTTGAGGTTTTCATCTCTTACTTTTGGTATTATACAGTATTAATAAATGCTGACAAGGCTATTAAACGTTAACCCCGCTAGCCGGCTAATAAACGTTAGCCCCGCCCCCAGCCCGCTGACGTAATCGGTTCTTGCTTTAGACCAGCAAAGAGTTGGTGCTCGCTCTGGCTCCCGTTCTGAGGCTCGGGGCTGGAGCTTTGGCGGTGGAAAAGCAAAGAGCCGGTGCTTAGTCAGGCTCTGGCTCCGAACCAGCACCGGCTCCAGCTCGGTTGAAAAGGGGTCCATCTGAGGGGTTAAAAAAAAAAACACACACACACACTCATTTTGCTCGGACCTACCAAGCACTGACCTTGACACCGATGTAACATGAGACGGAAAATAAAACCCATTTAAGAGAATGTAGAAAAAAAACATTAATGTAACACGAGGTGGAGATAAAATCTAATAGAAATAACATCAAATAAGTGAAAATGCAATAAATAGAATGTTTGCTTCACTGGTAATTTGTGACGCATGAAGCAAAAACTCAGAAAGTATTTCACCCTTTGTACACAGTCCGTAAATCGGGGCCTCGGTCTCTTAAACCATACACAAACAGAACCTCTCCCTTTTCCCAGTGGACACAGACTCGCCACCAGTCTTAATAATAAGCCTCTTAAAGCTTACCCCAGAACAAATTTGTGTGTCTAACTGATGTAACTTGTACACAATCCATAAATAGGTGCCTCAATCTCTTGAAGACATAAAGGAAACAGAACCTCCCTTTTCCCAATGGGCAAAGACTCAGCACCGATCTTAATATTAAGCCTCTTTAAGCTTAACCCAGAACAAATTTACATGTACATCTGATGTAACTTGTATACTTGGCACTTCAATCTCCGAGGCCATAAGCAAACAGTACCTAACTTTTTCCAGACACAGACTCACCACTGCTCTTAATGATAAGCCTCTTTAAGCTGATGTAACTTAACTGTCGCATACAATGGTAGAAAATCTGTGTGTCCATCAATCAGACCTTGTGAAACCTTATTGTTGAAAATATTCCTGCACAATTTTTTTTGACAGGTTGAGGAGAGATGTCGGGAGGTCTGCCTGTTGTGTGTCTCCTGCTCCTGCACACTGGAGCTCAGGTGTTTCGGTTTATTGCCAGGAACTTCTCCGAATCACCTGGAGTTCACAGAGAGAGCGATTTTCAATGCCACTGTGCAGGTGTGCCGCGCTCTGGCCGAGGCTAAGGGGAGAGACTTCACTCTTCCTGTAAGAATGTTATCTTTTGTGAATGTGTGTGTGTGTATGTGTGTGTGAGTGCAGGCACAACCTTTCACTGCTGAGGGTGTTGCTGTTGCCTGTGGAGCAACAACAATCGTCTAAGAGTTTTCTCGCAAAGCCATTACATCCATCACCCTGAGAAACGTAGCTACGGGTGGACATCCGTCATGCCTTCAACGCAAGCTTCCACTTTGATAAAGAAATGTTTGCTCAAGGAAGGAAAATAATCACAGATGGAATACGTGCTGTCAAGGCAAGCGTCAATGAAATTCTTTTTGAGGTGGCGAGGGAGAAACTGGGACAGATTTTACATCCTTTACAGGTATTTGTTGATAAGGAAAATGCAGCCATGGAGGAGCAATTGATAGAACAAGTGCCAATGAGCCTAAAGGTGGGATCAACAAAGACTCGTTGGATGCCAGCCATGGTCATCTCCACACTAAAGCAGCAAACATGGCAATAGCTGCAACCAGTGAGCTGCTTGAGGACATTCAACAGGCTGCCGGGGACAAAACATTCCTCCAGTATGAAACCCATTCTGCATGTTTCAGTTATGTACTGTTAGGTTACACCAAGCTCTTCATAAATCCATCACTACGTTTGCATGTGAAGTCCTTCGTTAGTAAAGTTTCAAACTAGTCATTTACTGATTCTGGGTTGCACCGTTAAATCTTAAGAAACGTCTCAGCTAGCAAACACTTAATGTGCCAATAAGTTACTAGGCAACCAAATGAAGAGGAAGTCACTGTAGCATAACTATGGTAGCCTATAAGACCATCACAAGCTTTAACATAACTTTCAAAAATAACAGTTTTCAGGGGCCAAAAGATGAAATAAATTTAATTATAATCATTTGTTAATTTAGGTATATTCCTCTACAAGTATAACTCCTGCATGACAACTCCTACTCAAATAGAAATACATTTAAGCAGCAAGATATAGTAAAATTATTGCAGTAGTGGTTTAGTCCTGCTGACTGATACATTTATTATGAAATCATTAGATTATTAATACTGAAGCATCAGTGTGTAAGCAGCATGCTACGCAGAGCTGTTAACAACTCATAGACATCTGAAATGTGACCCTGACTACAAACTGCTTTTGGTAAGACGTCAAAATATTATCCATTGTGTAAAATCTTCTGAAAAGTAAAGCTGTCAAATAAATGTAGTGGAGTAAAAAGTACAACATTTCCCTCGTAAATGTGGGGGGAGTGGAAGTATAAAATAGCATCAAATGAAAATACTCGAGTACAAGTACATCAGGTAAACATACTAAGCTTTCCACCATTGTTAAGTGGTTGTTTTGTCTACATTTTGTAATTTGTGAAATTGTCAGGTCTGATATATAAATCAATGGTCATATTAAAACATTTCAACTAAGAACTATTTATATATTATTATTATATATTTGGTGGTGCTAGTTTTGTCAATGTAAATATTTCATCTGTGTCATTAATTTAATTTATTCTTCCAGGTGACTCTTCTGCAGGCAGCCAGGAGCCCAGGAAAGGCACATAACTTCACTTTTTTGGTTGATGAAACAGTAACAAAACTTACAGTTTACATCACTGGACGATCTCTCACTTTTACTCTCATCAGCCCCACAGGTGATACTACTCTCTCAATTAAATATCTTCTCTTTTTCTTAATTTTGGGTCATTACTATATAATTACTGTCATTAAAGATTAACTTTCCTCACCAAGAACATTGGCAGTCTTTCCTGTAGACCACAAATCTACACCCAAGTGAAATGTGCTCTATTACTAAATTTTGGACCAGAACTAGTTGGATTTGCTTATATAAAATCAGGGAGGCCAAAATGTCCCAAATGAACATCATACTGCATTGAAGAAGGCTTTAAACTAGCGATTGAGACCATAAACACATTTTGAAAACGTTTACTGAGGTTAGAAATCAAGTGAGAAGTTGGTGAATTCTCCATTGACTTGTATAGAGACGGAAGTCCTTTTGACACCAAAACGGTCGCCCCCTGGTGGCCTTTTGATAGAATGCAGTTTTAAGTTACTTCCGCATTGGCCTCATTTCAGAGGACCAGAACTCTCCGCCTGGGTGGATCTGGAGTCCAGGATGTCCTTCTCAGTCATGTTAAGCTCTTGGCATACAGCCATCCTTCAAGGATACCAGAATTGGGTCTTCACCATGGCCCTCCAGCCACTCTTCAAGCTTCATGGCAGGGTCAGGCCCTGCTGTGTCTGGGTACAGGTCATCCTGGAAGAGGTCCAACAGTACAAGAGGTTTGTCAGGGGGAAAAAGAGACCAATGTACACTGTCGCCTATAAAGTTGGAATACAATATTTTTTACTTCTTCTCATGAAGTGATTGTGACAATGTGATTTATTCCTGATAGATAAAGTGTAAATATTCTCTAAATTGTATTGATCAATCTCATTGCACCTGGTCAAAGGTGATTAATGTGTATAAATAGAAAATAAAAAGAGGAATGTGTCTGAAAACAAAATTATTCCAACTTTATGGGCGATAGGGTAGTTTTGTTGTTCATTTTGGGTTTTGGTATGGGGGTTTCTTTTGCAGGTTTAAAATCTAAATATCCGGTCTGTCATTCTGTCTTCCCAAGAGGATGAGTGTAGGAGATAGAGATAAAAGGAGCAAACAAAACAAAACATTTGAAGGAAAATAAATACTAATATTAATGTTTCTTATGCTCAGGATCTGATCAGACCAGAGGAACAGGTTGTGTCCTGCATGACGCTGCCCTCGCCATGTGCTCCAGCACTATAAAGCGAGGTCGGACACAACAGTCATCAAGTGTGAAGGACATCATTCAGACCTAAGGTACAGTACTCTTTTAACTCATCATTATGAAAATTCTTGAAAAATAGATGTTTCATCAGATATTTACTACATACAGCAGGTTTGTTTTATTTGGGTTATACATTTCTTAATTTTTGTATTATTTTTTAAAGGGTTAAGATGAGTTTTAAATCTTTGTAAAGAAATAAATGACTTATTATTTTTAAAGTGCTTATGCTTTCATTTTAGATTTTAATGTGAATTAAACAGAATCACAATAGAAGTCCGTTATTGTGAGTATGATAGAAAATTGAGAGCTAGATCTGTATATAAAGAGGATTTATGTAATCTCAAGTATCTGTGTCATTTGAATACAATTGCTTCAATGCATCAAATTCATATTTTTAGGTTTTAAGTGTTTGAATTATTGACATTACTGATATTGTACAGTATTAATAGATTTTGTGAATATGTCAAAATTCACACTCGTAACTTGCATTTTATAGCTTGTAACTTTAGTGTTGCATACACGGGAAGCTAATTTATAATAATAACGATAATGATAATGATAATGATAATAATAGTAATAATTATAATAATAATAATAATAATAATAATAGTAATAATTATAATAATAATAATAATAATAATAATAATAGTGATAATAATAATAAGAGTTATAATTATAATTATAATAATAATAATAGTAATAATTATAATAATTATAATAATAATAATAATAGTGATAATAATAATAATAGTAATAATTATAATTATAATAATAATAATGATGATAATAATAATACTAATATTAATAATAATAATAAGAGTAATAATTATAATTATAATAATAATAATGATAATAATACTACTACTACTACTACTACTAATAATAATAATAATAATAATAATAATAACCTAGGTCTCTGAAGCTATAAGCAAATTGAACCCCTCTTTTCCCATTGGACACAGACTCACCAGCGGTCTTGATTAATCAAAATAAGCCTCCTTCAGCCACACCATACCATAGAACTTCTACCTTCCCATGGTTTTAACCTCTCTGTGGGTCTTATCTATGCCAGGTGAAACACAAAGCTGCCCTGGAAAAAACACACCCTAAGTGATGCATGTGAGGGTTAAAAAACACAACCTAAGTGGTGCATGTGGGGGTTAAAAAACACACACGCCACAGACTTTTCTCTCGAACCTACCTAGTACCCTGAAACCCATGTAACATGAGATGTGAAATAAAACCCAATAAAAATAACATAACTAAAATAAGATAAGTGAAAATGCAATACACAGTATGAGTACTTTGAGAGGCAATAAGTGAAAACTCAGAAAGTATTTCGCCCTTTGTACACAGTCTGTAAATCGATGCCTCAATCTCTGAAGCCATAAGGAAACAGAACTTCCCTTTTCCCAACACACACTCACACTCACCACTACTCTTAATGATAAGCCTCTTTAAGCTTACCCCCCGGTGTTTATCTGATGTAACTTAACTGTCGCATACAATGGTAGAAAATCTGTGTGTCCATCACTCAGACTTTGTGAAACCTTATTGTTGAAAATACTCCTGCACAAATTTTATATACTAAACAAAAATATTTCTACAGCTTCAAAAAGCACAAAACTTTTTCGCACATTCACAAATCATTTCATAATGACACTGATGTAGCCTGATCCAGACGATAAAGGTTAAATTAATGTTTTCTTCTACAGACTGATCTGACGATGTCGGGAGGTCTGACTGTTTTGTGTCTCCTGCTCCTGCACACTGGAGCTCAGGGGTTTGGTTTATTGCCAGGAAAGTCTCTGACTCACCAGGACATCACAGAGAGAGCGATTTTCAATGCCACTGTGCAGGCGTGCCGCGCTCTGGCCGAGGCGAAGGGGAGAGACTTCACTCTTCCTGTAAGAATTCACTCCCAACAAGTGACTGTGACATTTTACATCTCTTTTATTAATGTTAGGATTTGACTTTCTCTCTGTGTGTGTGTGTGTGTGTGTGTGTGTGTGTGTGTGTGTGTGTGTGTGTGTGTGTGTGTGTGTGTGTGTGTGTGTGTGTGTACTGTATGTGTGTGTGTGTGTGTGTGTGTGTCTCCAGGCACAACCTTTCACTGCTGAGGGTGTTGCTGTTGCCTGTGGAGCAAAAAGATCCACTAAGAGTTTCTGTAAATCCACGATAACCATGGTACTGAGAAACGTACGGGTGGACGTCCGTCACGTCTTTAACGGAGAATACCACTTTGATGAAGAAATGTTTGTTCAAGGACGCAAAATCATCACAGATGGAATACGGGCTGTCAAGGCAAGCGTCAAGCGGGAAAATTTTGAAGCTGCGAGGCAGAAACTGGGACAGATTTTTCATCCTTTACAGGTATTTGTGCTTGTTTTAGTTTTTAAAATAACTTTTAAAAAGATTCACAGAAACTTGTACGGATTATTAAAGTTCTTTTGTCAACCTGAAGGATTTCTACAGTCACAGTAACTGGGTGGAAATGGGGAACAAGCTCCCAAACCCCAATCTAATCAGATCAGACACCAGCATTGGTAAAATAGCAGGTAAAGAGGTTATAAACACATACCAACAGGATTGAGGAATGTAGATTGGGTGTGACTGGAAAGACAGAAGAAAACATAGTTAAAATGTCTTGTGAATTTACATTTCCACAGATAAAAGCAGAGCGACCTGCCGCAACTGTGATGGAGACGACTGCACAAACAACATTTTAGAGGATATCCTTAAGGAGAGGATACTGATCTCTGGGTACACTTCTATGCTGCCCATATTTGCAAGCAAACCAAAAGGTAAGTCATTCCTTTCATTCATATTTAAAACAACTTCCACAGCAATGCAAGATAAGTGTGGAAGATAAATCCAACACATGACCATATAGATATGTGCTTGAGGTTTCCACTTTGTGCTCTACTGCAAAACATTTTTAAAATGTTAAAATATGTTGTAAACTAACCTTTTAAAATACACTGAATATAGTGTAATATCTCAGTATCATGATCATCCTTAGCACTTTGAGGATTTTTTATTCATGCTAGCCAAAAGTTAAATAGCAATGTTTGTTTTGACCTTAGAAACAGTAAAAAAAGTCCCAACTTAAGGTCAATATACTGCCTTATCCCATATAACTTTGAACTGTATCAAATAGTCTTTCGTCACTGCCTTAAACAGAAATTTGAATGAAAGTTAATGGATATGGGTTTGCATGAAGATGTAAATACTCATGTTGAAAATATTTCACATTTTTTAACTCGCAAAAAACTGACTCAACCATCTCTGACTTCTATTAAATGTACAGAGCAGTGATGGCGATGGCTTATAGTGATGATGATGATGATGATGATGACGAAATATGTGCTACATAAAGTATATCCTTTCCAAGTCAATTTGCAGCCAATAAATATGGACTGTAAAATCTTCAGTAATCACCATCATGTCTATTTATTTCTAATAGTGAAAGATGTGATTTCAGTTTATTTGTGCCGCTGCATGGAAAAGCTTCTCTTTACATCCTGACCTCTTTCCAAAGGTTTGTATCCCCTCCTCTGCTGTTGGATTCATTGAAGTCATGTTTTCCACCCCCTGCTCTCAGAGGCACAGGGGAAATTCCTTGACCTTGTCTTAAACGATTGTTGTTTTGCTTTTGAGTTTAGTCATTAAGCTAAGTCAGCTGTGTGTACTGCTGCAATCTGTCTCTCCAAACAGACATTACATCATGGTTATCATAAATGTTCTTTAGCCATTTGTGAGACTTTCTCTAATTGCTTCACAGTATCTGAAATTAAACATAGCATGCATACAATGGTCTCTATAAAGACAGCAGACAGAATACAGCTCAGAGAAAGCATGATTTGTATTTATCTTTTTTTTTAATGTTATTTGTTGATAAGGAAAATGCAGCCATGGAGGAGCAATTGATCGAACAAGTTCCATTGAGCCTAAAGGTGGGATCAACAAAGACTCGTTGGATGCCAGCCATGGTCATCTCCACACTAAAGCAGCAAACATGGCAATAGCTGCAACCAGTGAGCTGCTTGAGGACATTCGACAGGCTGCCGGGGACAAAACATTCCTCCAGTATGAAACCCATTGTTCAAACCCATGTTTCAGTTATGTACTGTTCATAAATCCATCACTACGTTTGCATGTGGAGTCCTTCCTTAGTAAAATCGCCAGTTTCAAACTAGTCACTGATTCAGGGTTGCACCATTAAGTCTTAAGAAACGTCTCAGCTAGCAAACACTTAATGTGTAAATCAGTTGCTAGGTAACACCTCTAGTGCTGTACAATAGGAAGCAACCAAATATGTAATATAGACATATAAGAGCATCACAAGCTGTAACATCTAACTTCCAAACATAACAGTTTTAGGGGCCAAAAAGATACAATAAACTTTACTTAGAATCATTTGTGAATGTTGGTATGACTATATTATTTATTATTTATTTTCTACATATCTGGAGAAATGTAAATGTACTTTACCTGCATGAAAAATCCTACTTAAGAAAAAATACATATTGTAAAATATTGTTAAATTAGTAGCTGTATATATTTAGTAACAACTAATCTCTACAGAATAATATTTTTTTGGGTTAACCAACTGTGGTTTTAATTTAGTGATACATAAATCTCCACTGAGTAAATACCTACTTTATAACTAGGCTAAGTTTGAACTTATGAACAGTTGGTGTTTGTGGCTCCTGTAGTTCAAAGTTTTTTCTTTCCTTTATCCATCTGTCTGTCTCCATCACTCAGGATGATGGGAATCTCCAAAAGATCCAGTAGAGGTCTTTCCTTTGTGATTAACACCAGAAAAAGCATGAGTGATGACATCGAGACAGTGAGGAGCATCACTCCTTTGATCATCAACAGTGATGTGGGAACAGAGAACGAGCCCTCACTTTTCATTCTGGTACCTTCCAATGATCCAGGTAGGAACTTCAGGACTTTGCTTGTGTAAATATGCTTGTGTTGCCCATTAAAATTAACTTCTTTTTTTCAACTGTCTCCAAATATCTTTAGGATTCGGGAAAATGATAAAGACTACAGACCCCACAGCCTTCAAAAATGCTATTAATTCATTATCAGCAACTGGTGGAGAAGATGTGGACGAACTCAGTCTGTCAGGGCTTCAGGTGTGTTGATGTGTTTGACTACTTCAAATCTGTCCTGAAAACGTTTATAAACTTAAATGATCCTTAACATGTTTTCCTCATATAGCTGGCTTTAACTGCTGCTCCTTCAAGTTCTGAAATCTTTCTCTTCACGGATGCACCTGCTAAAGACAAACACCTGAAAAGCACAGTGATCGCACTCATAGAGCGGACCCAAACAGTAGTGAGTATCTAATATTGGTGTCAGTGTGTATAAGAATATCTGGTCAGTGTCACAATATACACATCTAGACCAGGCGGGGAGCTCCGGTCCTCTGAAATGAGGCCAACGCAGAAGTAACTTAAAACTGCATTCTATCAAAAGGCCACCAGGGGGCGACCGTTTTGGTGTCAAAAGGACTTCCGTCTCTATACAAGTCAATGGAGAATTCACCAACTTCTCACTTGATTTCTAACCTCTGTAAACGTTTTCAAAATGTGTTTATGGTCTCAATCGCTAGTTTAAAGCCTTCTTCAATGCAGTATGATGTTCATTTGTGAAATTTTGGCCTCCCTGATTTTATATTTGACGATAAAGCAGGGTATGCATTAGGGCGTGGCTACGTCGTGATTGACAGGTTGGTTGGTTCACAGGTTCAGGAGGGCGCCTCATGCTCCTCCTGATGCCCATATAAGTAGAATCCGTGTTTGTTTTACCCAGCATGCACCTGAAATGTTCAAGATAGCGCTGCTCAGATCCGAAACTATTCGCTTCCAAGCAGCAGTCCACAAACCAATGGGTGACGTCACGGATGTTATGTCCATTTTATATACAGTCTATGATCTAGACACACACCAAAATCTATTCTATAAGATTTTTTTCATGACAGCACTGAAACTTCTTTATAAGAAATATAATCAGCAAGTTTGGACACACTCTCTCATTTAAGTCAATGGGAAGGTGGTGCTACATATACTATTGTACTTTTTACTCACATTAATAGTTGCTATAGGCCTTTCTAATAGCTATGTTTTCCTTTTCAGGTGAACTTCATGATTACTGGCTCAACAGCACTCAGTCGTCGCAGGCGGAGGAATGACAGTAAGATAACAGCATCAGATATGCAGCTGTACAGAGACCTGGCTCATGCTTCAGGCGGTCAGGCTATCGAAGTCACAAAGAGTGAGCTCCCTGTGGCCACCAGCATCATAACTGAGTCCTCTAACTCCTCTCTGGTAATATCACAAAGATCTCACTGGGCATTACCAGCTAGTTTTGTCAATGTAAATATTTCATCTGTGTCATTAATTAAATTTATTCTTCCAGGTGACTCTTCTGCAGGCAGCCAGGAGCCCAGGAAAGGCAGATAACTTCACTTTTATGGTTGATGAAACAGTAACAAAACTTACAGTTTACATCACTGGACGATCTCTCACTTTTACTCTCATCAGCCCCACAGGTGATACTACTCTCTCAATTAAATATCTTCTCTTTTTTCTTAATTTTGGGTCATTACTATATAATTACTGTCATTAAAGAGTAACTTTCCTCACCAAGAACATTGGCAGTCTTTCCTGTAGACCACAAATTTACACCCAAGTGAAATTTGCTCTATTGCTAAATTTTGGACCAGAACTAGTTGGATTTGCTTGCAGAGGCAAAGTAAATCTTAAACTTTGCAAACAACAAGCTATCTAGACAGCGCTGACCACTGAGTGAACAGAGAGCATTAGTTTCTAAAATGAAAGAAGCTTTCATATAAGGAGTACAGACTGCTCCATAAAAGAGGTGCAGCATGGTTTGCAGTCAGTCATGAGACGAGAGTGGGTTGCATAAATAGGTTTGTTTAAAATAACTCTGTGATTGATCGGTTGGCGCCACCTTTTTCATTATGGAGAACACAGCAACCTAACTTTGTCTTTGATAAGATCCCTGTTAGGAAAAAAAAGTAAAAAAAAAAAAAAAAGTGTTTACCCATCACTCTTTCAAATATTGTTATGCAAGTAATGTGATGTTTAAAAAAATGCTAACCATAGCACCCCTAATTTTTGCATTTAAGGCATAGACTGTATATAAAATGGATACACATCCGTGACGTCACCCATTGGTTTGTGGACTGCTGCTTGGTAGCGAATAGTTTCGGATCTGGGCAGCGCCATCTTGAAAATTTCAGGTGCATGCTGGGAAAAATAAAAACACGGATTCTACTTATATGGGCATCAGGAGGGGCATGAGGCGCCCTCCTGAACCTGTGAACCAATCAACCTGTCAATCACGACGTAGCCATGCCCTAATGCATACCCTGCTTTATCGTCAAATATAAAATCAGGGAGGCCAAAATTTCACAAATGAACATCATACTGCATTGAAGAAGGCTTTAAACTAGCGATTGAGACCATAAACACATTTTGAAAACGTTTACTGAGGTTATAAATCAAGTGAGAAGTTGGTGAATTCTCCATTGACTTGTATAGAGACGGAAGTCCTTTTGACACCAAAACGGTAGCCCCCTGGTGGCCTTTTGATAGAATGCAGTTTTAAGTTACTTCCACGTTGGCATCATTTCAGAGGACCAGAACTCCCCGCCTGTTTTTAACAGACATCACATCACCTCAATCCTGGCTTCTGTCCACTGGCTCCCAGTTCATTTTAGAATTGATTTCAAAATTTTACTGATCGCTTTTAAAAAATGTCTGGGTCTTTGACAGAAATGTTGACCCTGTATGAGCCAGCCTGTAGCCTTAGATCCAAAGTCAAGGATGAAATCTAAAGGTGACGGTGCTGAGGGTCATCAGGCCTGCTCAGCTTTGGGATGACCTACCTGAGGAAGTAAAGCTTGCAGGATTGATAACTTCTTTTAAATCGCTTTGTGAAACTACTTTCTACAGACTTTCTTTCATGTGATGTTGTTTGTTGTTTTTTAATTGTTGCTTAATCTTTTTTTAATCAACTCTTTATTGTGTTTTGTTGTCTTCTACTGTCTTCTTCTTAATGTCAGCCTTGTTATTGCTTTCTGTGTTATGTGTCTTTGAATGTATTGCACTGCCATTGCTTTTTCTGTCAAAGCACTTTGTAAACTCTGTTTTAAAGGTGCTTTATAAATAAAATGATTATTAATGTTTCAATTTTATAGGTGAGTCTCAGCAAAGCAGCGATACAGCAGGATCATTGATCACTGCATCCCAATCAGTTGGAAACTTTCAGAGTTTGCAGCTAAAAACAGAAGCAGGACTGTGGAAAATGAAAATGGTGTCAACCAATACCTATACTCTGAAGGTCATAGGTGAGACCTCCAAGTTTTATTTGATTTAATTCTATCACACAATACTTTGTTGGAGGCATTTCACACCACTTACCTTACAGTGAACACTGTCAAAGCATCACTTTTGGTTTAGATCGCCACTTTGTTCCTCGTGTGCAGGAAGGTCACGTGTGGTTGACATTACATTTCATCCAAATATCAGCCCAGGTTTAACTCATTTTTTGTCAAAGATAAAACAAACTATTTAATTACAGCACAGCTCCTGCCAAACTTTGACTGTCCTACAAGCACAGGACAAATTGTTGGTGAATGAACACAAAATAAACTTTGTACTGCTAAAGTAACCCACTAAATTTGCAATACGGATAGAAAATGCAGTATTATTGTTCAGATTTTGGGAAAAACAACAACCAAAAAATGTATGAAGAAAAAACATGACTGAGTCACTGTACGCACCTTAATTAACTCAAGCTTCTTTGTGTTAAACATACTTGTGCAATGTTCAGATAATGAACAAAGATGCCACAAGAATAATATCTGTTGTTCATTAAGCCTTTTTGATTTGGTTTCATTAATTTGCAGGTCAGAGTCCTATTGACTTCGTGTTTGACTTTGTGGAAGTGTCGCAGGGCCCTTTCGCAGGATTTGATGTTCTTGACACTCGTCCCCAAGCTGGTAGGACAAAGCGTAATGTGAATGTGCTGATACGCTGATGTAACATCATCAAGTCAAACATACTTTATGGTTTTTCCTTTTCTTTAAAAGGTGTTAATGGTAGTCTGTTGGTGACTTTAACGGGGAGCGACTCCGCCACAGTGACAGAAGTCGCTCTGGTTGAATCATCGGGGTCAGGGGAGGTGAAAGGAGTTGTGGAGCCACAAGCGAGCGGGAACTTCTTAGTTCATGTTGACAGGATACCATCAGTAGAATTCGTGGTGCGGGTAAAGGGACAGGATGGCGGTGTTACCCCCAAGGCTTCATCATTTGTCTTCCAAAGGCAGTCACCCATCAACTTTAGGGCTTCTAATCTTATTATTTCTGTGAGTACCCATCTCAGACCATCACCTCACATCACACGCCAAACGTTTACGTATAGGTTTACTTTGTAATGGATTCCCTCTGTGTTTAGGCTGAATCAAATGACATCTTAGAACCAGGGACACCTTTCTCTGTGCCCTTCTCTGTGATGACCAATGGAATTGGGGGAAATGTCACCATTCGAGTCACAAATGACCGACATTTCGACTCGACTTTTCCAAGCAGTTTATTCCTGGAAACTGGGAAAAGCGTTAATGGTACAGTGACCCTCACAGCACCTTTGAACACCCCATCTGGTACCGACTTCACCTTGACCATTGAGGCTGAGGCTCCTGGGGGCAATGACACAAATTATGTTGTGCTGCGATTCTCCGTTGTTAACATGGTAACACTCCCACTGAAAAAATGTGTTAAAGTGTTAAAGAAGTCTTTGCTTACACTTTATTCATTTATTTATTTATTTTAATTTCAAGATTCAAGATGTGGGAAAAATAGGAATTTCCTTGGAAAAAAAGCTCCTGCCCATGTAAACATTAATTTATTACCAAGATATTCTCCCCATATCTAGAAATGTTTTTTTTTCGGATTCTTTCATTCTTTTACATTTTGCCTCTATTTTACAGTGACAGACAGATGCAGAGAAGAAATGCAAAAATTCTCAAAGAGAAAACACTCTTTAAGAGTTGTTTCTATCCCTATAAATTACTTCATGTTTGTACTCACTTATGAAAGACTAGCAGACTTTTACTTCTCCTCACAGGTGACTGATTTCACTCAGCCAGCGTGTCAGCTGCTCAGCCTGCAGTCCAACTGCTCTAACAACTGCAGCTCCTCGATGTGGGAGATCTCTGTCCGGGTGACTGATGGGGCTGAAGGGACGGGTGTCGACCGTGTCAGCCTCAAACAGGGCAGAGGATCCTTGAACACCAACCTGACGGCTGACAACGGGAACGTAACACTGGTGTCCTACAAGGCATCTTGCTGCTCACCTGATGTGGAGCTGCTGGTTGTGGATCAAGTGGGAAATGTAGGCTCCTGTTCCTACACTCCACGGGGGGGTTCAATGGCTGCTATCTCTGGCTCCACCAAACTCAGTTATTCTCCCCTTCTTTACCTAAGTATGGTGCTACTAGGGCTTCATGTGCTGACTGAACTGGGCATCTAGTGAGTCCATATCAAAGTTGTAAATATTTAAAGCTGCATTAATCTAAAATTTCTTCATGACCCTTTTAAGTGTGAAAAAGGTTACCCGTAGTGGCAAATCTACAACTTGTTATGTTTTCTGTTTCTGAGTTCAGTCCCACTGCTCTTATTGATGTGAACAACAGGAGCAGTCAGCTACTGCAAAGTTAGATACAGTGCGAGCTGGTTAAGAAATAACATGAAACATCTAGCATGTAGCTACACCAATATTGTTTTCAGGAATTGGTGGAGACCAAACCTGAACCAAATGAAGAGGAAATAATAAACAATTGTCAGGTAACTAGAAATGCTACTCCAAGCCCGAATGATGTGTGAAGGGTTTGATATTGTCCAACACACGGTAGTTCTGTGCTCTGCTACTGCATTTGGTGTCTGCTTACACGAGAAGTTTAGAGTCAGTCTGGACGATCATAGAGTAAGTCATGGCATGGACCTTTGCAACAACTTGGATGTAGAAAATATAATGATCTATATTTGGTAATTTGTTAGTCATCAACTTTATAAAGTGATAATATGTTAGGGTTGTATGTCTCTCAGCTTGTTTTCAAGTTTTTCTGCCCCCTAGTGGCCAAAATCAATTGATGCAGCTTTAAATCTGAATCATGAATCACTTGGTGTTGTGCCAACATGAGACGTAATACTGCCATTAAAAGTATTTTGTCCTCTGAATGAGGGTGTCTGATTATTTCTGTGGATTGTCTTTTTTCCAGTTAATGTACTGTTTGCTGTTTATGAGTTAATCTAAGTCCTTATCCTAACTGAACAGGAAAAAATGTGGTTGTGAAGGGTCCAGCAACTCTAGATGGCAGGTGATCATCTCTCATCCAGTAATCACAGATGGAAGAGGCAGACATTTTTAAAAAACACTTTTTTATTGTTGTCATAGTGTGTCTAATGTATAATCCTTTACAGAACACAAAACGTTTGGCTTTTCACATTTTGCTACAAGTTCAACATTTTTTCTCCTGTTTCTTTTATCACTATTTACATTTTGAAAAGTTTTCAGAAAGACTTACTTGAATAAACTTGATACGGAGGGCAGGTCAATTACATGTGTTGAAATGTCTGTCTTTGTGGATCTTTAATGGTGACGTGTGTGTTTGGTTGAAGGTTGTATCATTTATTAATTACCAAAACATCTAGAAAGCAGGTTTGACAATTGGCATACCAAACAGAAAGTCTGTTTTCTGGCATTTCATTTAGCTATTTTTTAATATTTGTCCTTTTCTCACAGTAATATTAAAAAAGTGATAACAGTGTTGACTTTCTTCGAACCTTTAACCAACTTGCACATGTCTGACAAGCCTATAGCCCTCCTCACTCCACTTTTACACTCTTCTCATTCTTTACAAATTACTGTAAAGGTGTGAATATTTATTTGAATGTTTTGCTACAACATTAAAGGTACGTGATGTTAAGACTGGAATGTGGATCATGTACAATCAACCACAAAACAATTACATAAGATATGGATGTAAATTTGCTCAAAATTGTTAAACCGTCATTTTGCATTTACATTCTCCACATTCATATTCTTAAACAATGGTACCTTTAAAGAGGCAACACTGTTATAGTATTTGATTCCTCGTCTATGCAAGGGGAAATGTGTTTTAATAATAACAGTTATTCTGAAATTCAGTTCTTCAGCTCATCAGGCAGTGCCATTGGTGTACTGGGAAAGCTTATTCTCCAAGTCACAGATTCTCTTCTCCTGAGACAAAACTGTGGCCTTCAGATTGTGAATCTCCTCCAACAACCTCTCAAGCAACTCAGGCTGGACAGGAAAAGGGTGGAAAGAAGGAAACAAAGGAAACAGAAGAAGAAAGGAAAACATGACAGTGATAAGGAGGGGAAAATTAAGAATGAAGAAAGAGAGAAAGAGGAAAAATAGATCAAAGACGGTGAGTTACTAGAAAAAATAAACTGAAAAAAAGAGGGGAGCTTTGGAAATAAGGAGTTGTGGGCAGGTACATATAGAAGAGAGATAAATGAAATGTGTTAAACAAAGAGTCAGATGTAGTAACAGTGCATACAGAATATGGGCTGCAAAGCTTTTTTTTTTTTTAAATTGAAAATGTGAAGCATAACGCTACAAACAGCAACAGGTAAAAATGCAGCAGTGTATTTAGATACTGGTACAACACAGCTCAGCTTTTTTAGCCCGCAATGTTAAAAACAGATTAAGATTAAGATTAGCAAATGGAAAGGAGAAATGCCTTTTTGAACCCTTTTAGATCACATCCCTCGTCATATCATGCAATTATTTAACAATGCTTGCCAAGAAAAATTACAAAAACATGAATTTCTGTGTATTCTTGTATCGAAATTCAATCATGCTTTTGTGCTGACGTAGGCTTGACCCAACCAATTTCAACGCATTAATATTGTGACATTCACCCTTCAATCAATCCTCAACACAGAGCTGAGAATCTTTATGACACACCCAACATTCAATGTTCAAATCAAAATCCTCTCAACGTTATGTCCCATCTTTCTATCCCGTTTAACTCAGAAATATTTAATAATACAGAAATTTAATCTGGACTCTAAACCAGTCATTCCCAAACTTCAGCCCTTAATTAGGCAGCTCCAAATTCTGTACAGGTCTTGTTAGTAAATGGTAATTATTATTTATTTATTATACATTTTGTGGCTCCCTTGGCTCGTTCTAAAGGTATCACAATGGTTCATATGTAGGATGTACGCAGTATGTGAATATACGACAGCGTATAAGATAAACAACTTACCGGCAGGCTGTTGCTGTCAACAGTGGACATGCTGCGTCGGGTAGTGGGTCTGGAGTCCAGGATGTTCTTCTTAGTCACTTTAAGCTCTCTGCTCTTTGGTGGCACATAGCCATCCTTCAAGGATACCAGAATTGGGTCTTCATCACGGCCTTCCAGCCACTCTTCAGGCTCCATGGCAGGGTCAGGCCCTGCTGTGTCTGGGTACAGGTCATCCTGGAAGAGGTCCGACTGTACAAGAGATGCGAGGGAAAAAAGAGACCAATATTTGATTTTGGGATGTGCTGTACAGCAGTTGCTTTTGTGGGTTTAAAATCTAAATATCTAAATATCTTCCTGTCTGTTATTCTGTCCTCCCAAGAGGATGAGTGGAAGAGAAGATGAAAGGAGCAAACAAAACAAAATATTTGATGGAAAATAAATAAGACAACAGGTTACTAATGAAGTGGTACTGGAGATAATTTAAAAGTCAAAAGCTTGTAAAGTATCATCAGTGGGATGGATGGGCTTACTTTTCTGGGTACAGTCATTGTGATGGGCTCACACTTCTTGTCATGCAACTTGTATAACCTGCAGGTTGATGATGAGATGATGAAACAGAGAAGAAAGAGAAAAGAAAGAAAACCCATTAGTTGTGCTTTTGTATACAGCTGTTACAAATCCGTGTCTGAGTTTATACTTTATCTTCAGTAAAGAGTTCCTTCCTAACGTCATGAAGAACCAAAAAACAGGCATCATCATCAAATAAATGCTTCATAAATCTCATTTCATGAACAACACTGTAAAGCTGTAATCTTGGATGAGTTACAGTTCAATCAGTATCTCACCTGGCGATCTCACACTTGGTAACGTCCACACCCCTCTTAGGCATGAAGCCCATCCCTCTCTGGGGCTCCTTACTGCTAAAGGTGCTGAGGTAGTGGACGAACGGCGACTCCTCTGTGATCTCAAAGTAACGGATACTGCTGTCCCCCTACACACACACACAAACACATTTAACATGTAACATCTAACACAAACAATAGTGAATTTATTATTATTATTAAAGGACTAGTGTGTAGGATTTATTGCCATCTAGTGTTGAGGTTGCAGACTACAACCAACTGAATACACCTCCCCTCACCCACCCCTTACAAGCCTGTAGAGCAGTGGTCGCCAACCCGTCGATCGCGATAGAAACATTCCCTGTAGATCCCGAAAATAATAGAAAAATAATTACACAAATAAATTATGGCTGATTAAGGTTCAGTTTTGCAAGCGCCTCTCTTTTTCTCTCTATCTCTATCTCTCTCGATCCAGTCGTTTTCAGCGTAACAGGCTACATTAAATTGACCAATAATATCACAGAAGGATAGGGGAGACTGGGGTCTGGAGTTGAGCCAAAGGGTAAGTTGAGCCACCCCTTGTTGCTAGGAAACGGTAAAAAACATTGATCATGTGACCAAATATTTAGGAGGAAGGCATCATTTCATGGAGTCTGTGAAGGTAAGAACCACATGGGTTAAGTGGTTAGATCTTTATTTCCAAAAAAACATTTTTCACTCTTGAAAGTGAATTTAGTCTATCATACGTTTCATGAGAATTGTGTTTAGACCAAAATAGATCATTTTAAATTTGTTTCATAAATCAATTGTTGTATCTATGAGCTACAACATGAGGTCATAAACCTAGCATAAAAGTGCACCATTTTAGCTGTGGGGACTAATAAAGTCAAAATGGTAGCGCTGGGGTAAGTTGAGTCGGTGGGTTGGGGATAGATGGAACGAGAGGAAGATGGAGGGAGGAGTTTAACGAAGATGGATAGAAGAGAGAATAGATAGACAAAGAAAGGAAGGATGATGAGAGTTTCAGTTCAGTATAATAATAATTAAAAAAGGGTATTGTACCTGTTGAATTGTGTATAATAAATCAAAATACACATGAATGTGAAGAAGTGACTGTTATTTAGGGAGGGAGACGGTGGGGAGGAGGGTGGGGGGGAGTAGGGATACGGCTCAACTTACCCCGCTCCTATGCTCAATTTACCCCATACACGGGGTAAGTTGTGCCACGAGACCACTTTTTTTGGACATGCTATATTATCGAAACAGTTATGTTTACACTCATTCTGTTTGTTTGAAGGGATGCACAACATCCTGAAATATATGCAGATATATCAGTTAGCGACAAAACTATGATTGCCTTGATGTAGTGATCCTAAATATGAAAAATGGCTCATCTTACCCCAGTCTCCCTACTGGCACATTAACTGTCGCAAAATGACAATATACGGCACTAGCAGGTAATAGCCGATAGACTGCAATGTTGTCAGCTGGCATGGCGGAGGCTCCAAGAAAGAAGTCGAAAACGTATCATTTCCATCCAGAATGGGAAGAGGAATTTCTTTACACCACGGTTAAAGACAAGTGTGTGTATGCTGTGCCACCAAACTCTAGCGCTGTCTAAAAGAGGAAATCTGGAGCGGCACCACAACACCAACCACGACAAATTCAAAGACAGCTTCCCCCCGCTAATTATGAATTTTCCTGACTTCGTGAATTACCACTGTGTCATTCACCAGCAGGCCTTAGCGGGGAAGGTAGTGAACTTTTCTCATGTTATAACTCTGGTGGTCAAACTGATCAACTCGATTCGAGCAAAAGTGCTTCAGCACCGCTTATTCAAGGCGTTATTGGATGAGCTCGATGCTGCGTACGGAGACCTACTCCTCCACGCTGATGTCCGGTGGTTGAGTCGCGGCAAAGTGTTGTGCAGTGATTTGTTGATTTGCTGCTAGAGATAAAGACTTTTCTGGAGACAAGGAACGAGGAGCATGAGGAGCTGTCAGATGATCAGTGGCTGCTGGACCTCGAGTTTCTGACAGACCTGACGGCAAAACTGAACGCACTGAACAACGAGCTCCAGAGAAAAGACCAACACCTGCCCCACATGATGAGCACAGTGAATGCGTTCAACGCCAAGCTTCGAAAACACAACAATTCTTATTTTCATGGGATTAACCACTAATTGAAACATACTTAAATACTGTATTTCATTTCTGCCAAGTCCATTCTGCTAGATGCCCCTAAATCTTACACACTGGTCCTTTAAGGCTGGAAATCCAATGAATATGAGCACATTTCTGTACATTTTATAGCACATTTAAACGTAGGGAACAAACATTTACATACATGAGAACATTCTTTACAAAGCAGTGACTCTGTACCTTTCCACAGAGGTAGACCATGTTTGCGTCTGCATCGTAATATGGTAACATCACTCCGTTACTTGTGTCCAACTCCAACAGTGCAATAGGTTCCTCAAAATTTGTCTGCAGAGAGTAAAGCAGATAAAGGACACTGACATTTTGTTGTGAACATGCATATGTAATAGCTTGGTATTAATGATAGGTATACCTAGAATTCTTTGTCATGAAGTGGTAAAAATGGGGAAACACATTTGAAGACAACAATGAGGCAGAACTGTTAACTAATGGCAAGTAACATTTTGTAATAACAATACTGCTGCTGACAATCATAATCGATCACATCGTTATATCAGCATAATATTTGTTAGGGAATTTTCCATAACTAATATGCACTGGGTCAAACTAGGCTTTGCGGTCATAGCAAGGCCACACCAAATATTGGGTTTAGACACTGTCTCCCCTTGAGATAGTGGTGAGCAGTGAGTCTGCTCCTTTTGGGGAAAATAGGAGGCATTCTGATAGTGTTGCTATAGCAGCCAAGGTCAGATATGTCTTTGACTGTTTTCCCTGAATGGGGTAAAGGTAACTGGAGTCAGAGGTTTGATATAGTGTTGGATGTAGGACAAAGGTCCTGATTGAGGTCTAAGCTATGTTCTGTCTATAGACCAGGAGACTAAATTCTGTATATTGTAGATGTGTTGGAGCTGCCCATATTTGGGCATGGCTCAACCTTGGGCATTATCTGTGTGGTTTAAAGTCTATCTAGGATTATGATGCCGAAATTCCTCTTCCCCTATGTCACAAATATTACCTTTTGTTTTAATGTAATGAAGTTGTGAATTTAGTTGTTTGTTTACCGGGTCCCAGAGCCCAAGCTCTCTCTGGCTCATCCTGGTGAATCCTGTGGTGAAGATGTTGCCGTCTCTGGTGAAGATGGCTCTCATTGGACGGATCCCCTCATGTGGAGCCAGACGTTCCTGTTGGTCAACAGACAGACAGACAGACAGACAGACAGACAGACAGACAGACAGACAGACAGACAGACAGACAGACAGACAGACAGACAGACAGACAGACAGACAGACAGACAGACAGACAGACAGACAGACAGACAGACAGACAGACAGACAGACATTATTACCAGAGCTAAAAGTAAAAAACAAACAAACAAACAAACCAACAAACTAAAACATTCATTTGTGTCTTCCATTTATTTGTTCATTCTCTGTTCTCTTTCTCTCTTTTTTGACAGAATACTTTTTTTTCTACCTATACTCACCGCAACCACCTCCCTCTTACGGGGGTCACAGACACGCAGACGTCGGTCTTTACAGGTGGTGCAAAACAAGCTGCCGTTTCGGTTCCAGCTGATGCTGTAGATGAGGTCTGGGTGGTCGTCCATGGAAATGAGGGGCTCGCCTGTCCCCACGTTCCAGACGATTATCAAGTTATCACTGCCTGAGGTCAGAGCACAGGGCAACAGAGGAAAGATCATAAGGATGTCAAGGAAACTAGTATGCATATGTGTGTGTGTGTGTGTGTGTGTGTGTGTGTCATACCCGCAGTGAGTAGTATGTTGCGTGCAGTGGGGTGCCAGCTGACAATACCAACACGTTTGGAGTGTCCCTCCAAGACAACGACAGGGTCGGATAGGGGGCGGGTCAGTGAGTGATCTGGGATCTGCCATACCTGCAGATGAATGAAAATCAGTGGAGCCTGTGTGAGTGTCTGATGGTACACAAGCAGTGTTATCTGTCCAGTAATCTGTATGTGAAGTACACACAACAACAACAAATTCTACTATTGGTTCTTGAAGTTTAATACATTTTTCTCTTGGTGACAAATGGGAATGTAATATTATTGTTTTGTAAGCATCTAAAAGATTTGTAATATTGTTTGTGACTGAAAGAAAATGATTAATTGAAATTACACCTTCATTTAATTAGATGTGCACAGTTTCATATGAGATGTATAAAAAGTCACGTATCAAATGTGTACAATCTCACAGTATATCGATATGACATGCATACTGTGTACATATATCATCATTGGAAAAATACATACTATATTGTAGTGTAAAATTTTGGTGATAATTACTAACAATGAACAATGTTGCATCTGCTAAAAGGGTATTTGATTGTTGACTATTATTTGCTAAAGATGATCAAATTTGAAGGCATTATGTTAAACGAAGAAGATGTGTGTGATTCTTTATTTACTGAGGGAATAACGACCTTATAATCGAATAAGCATAAAAAACACAATATATGTGATTATATATACCAATATTATTATTACTATAGAAAAAGAATGCAGTAGGAAAAGTAATTGGGTAATATTGAACTTGAAGAAATCTGTGATAAACATTGCTCACACAGCTAACAACAGCTAACAGCAGCTGTGGGGAACTGAGGGGGAAAAAACAGAACTCAAGGCCAAGCTTACAGACGCTTAGAGACCGAAACCTGCAAGCATAGAAATGAATGGAGCAGCCACAAAAAGTGGCTGGGGGCATCTTTAGGACAGGTGCCAAGAAAGTGAGATCATGTTGGGTTGGAAGAAGCGGATTGGTTGAAACTCAGTCCCCAGTGGGAGGGCGTTGAAACGTTTTGCAAGGGTCAGCAATATAGGCAAGGCAGTTTTATTTATATAGCGCATTTCATACACAATGGCAACTCAATGTGCTTTACATAAAACAAACAGAAAAAATTGGAAAAAACCATGGAATTTGAGAAATAAAAATATAACCCAATCATAGTAAACACATACATACCCCCCCCCCCCACACACACACACACACACACACACACACACACACTAATAATAAAAACAAAGTACAGAAACATAGAAAGATAGAGAAATAAAATACTAGAATAGAGCATTAAATATAAGGTTGCAGCATAAAATAATGATTTGCTTTAAAATCATTAAAAGGACATAGAGTGCAAATGAAATATTACAATTTAAAGTGCTTTGAAATAAAGAGTTCAATCATAAGCACAGGAGAAGAGAAGTGTTTTTAACCTGGATTTAAACATGATTTCAGTTCTGCTGGTAGTTTGTTCCAGTTGTGTAAAAGCTGCTTCACCATGTTTAGTCTGAACTCTGGGCTCCGCTATCTGACCTGAGTCAGTAGATCTCCGAGCCCTACTGGGTTTATATTCTACTAACATGTCATTCATGTATTCTGGACCTAAACCAGTCAGTGATTTGTAGACCAGTAGCAGAACTTTAAAATCTATTCTATAGCTGACTGGGAGCCAGTGTAAAGACTGTATATATATAATATAGACAGTATAAAAGAGAGAGTTCTTTGTGTCATTTATACATAGATCCCGTCTGTGTATGTTGACTCTGGGTTTTGCTGTCGACAATAAAACTATAACTGCTTTCAGCTGGACGACTCCTGGTGATTTTTGATTTAATCTTTTTTGAACTTCAACATTTTTTGAACAACGATACTTAGAGATAATTAGAGACGACAATATCTGACCAGTACTTCGGCACAAACCTCACTTACACATCACAGACGACACAACTGCAGGTGTTTGAATTCTCCATTAAACTCAACACCCACTTTTAATAAATTCATATATTAACTGGCGGTGACGGTTGTCTTGTTACACTGATACATTTCTGTTAGCTTGTAGCCATGACAACAACTGAAGGCATCCACCCATAAGTGTCCACGCCTGTGTGTAAATCCAGTAAACTGATTACTGAACAAATAACGCTCTTAAAACAGATTATCGTTTAGCAATTTCAATATTTATGCCAAACATACAATGGCATGTTTACATTTTGAATACAGATTTTTATTCATCAGTTCATTCATTTTATATCCAGTTCAGGTTTTTGGGACACTGGAGTTTTTCCCAGCATATTACCACAGACAATGCATCCCCCCCCCCCCCCCCCCCCCCGCACAATCTAGATGCCAAAGAAAATAATAGTAACCTTTCCTAATAATGTAACATGTTTTTATCAGTATTTTATTAATTTAACTAGTCAGTTGTCTCTTTTTTTCTGTAACTTATTTTTTATTTTTTTTTATTTTAAAGCCTTTCACACAGGAAAACATTCAGGTGTACCCTTAATTTTATTTAAATATTTTGGTTTAACAGACTAATTTAATGATATTGAGTCTAAGAAATACTAGAATATCCCTCTAAAAAGACAATAGTTTTCTTTTCAATTGTGGAACACAAACTCATGTCATGAAAATCCCCAAATTTCCAGAAACATCATGACAGGGTTAGCATCCGACCCCAATCATCCCCTGGCATCGGAATTTAAACTGCTCCCATCCGGACGCAGATTTTTCATGCCCAGATGCAGGACAGGCAGATTTAAAAAGTCCTGGGTTCCAGCGGCCATTGGCCTTTTAAATAACGGATGATTCTTAGCCTTTTTTAAGCCATTTTAAGGTGGATTGCACGCACTGTGGTCACTTTAACTTTTTTTGTTTTTACTATTTATTGTTATTTTGTATTGTACTTTTGTGGATTGTTTATTTTGTAACTGTAATTGCTATTGTTTCGCTGCTGGCTGCACCACAAATTGCCCTTCGGGGACAATAAAGATATCTTGAACTTGAAGCATGGTACAGTACTTTTATACAAAACCTACAGTTTAAAAAGGGGGGAAAATCACATTAACAGATGACCTGAACAGGTGCTACATACTGCACTACGTTGTGCTTTTGTGAATTCCTCATGAGGGAAATGGGCTGAAACAACACAAACAACAAAACTAACACATGTGGCCTTTTCAGTTGCAGCACACAGCAGGTGATAAGATGATCCACATATGCTTCACACACACACACACACACACACACACACACACACACACACACACACACACACACACACACGCACACGCACACGCACACAACTCTTTCCCTGTTGCTCTGCAGTCACACACACACACACACACACACACACACACACACACACACACACACACACACACACACACACAAACACATAAACACACTCTAATGATCCTTTTCAGATGACACAATGATCCGTCTCAGTGAGCTGAAGAGAATGACATCACAGTTATGTCCTTTCTGTAGCTTCACACTGGCAACACTGCCAAGACTGGACAGCTGCGACTGTCTGTCTGTGTGCTGGACATAAACAAAGCACGCACACACACACACACGCATACACACACACAAACACACACACACACACACACACACAGTTGTGTTTTCCATCACTTCAGAGGACATAACCCCCTACCCCTTACCCTAACCATCCTAACCATAACATAAACTTCACTCTAAAATGAATGATTTACATTAAGAGGATTTGCTTTTTGACCCCATTACGGAGGTGAGTGCCCACAACATGACTGTGTAAATAGATTTATGTACCCATAACATGAGGTATATCTGGAACACACACACACACACACACACACACACACACACACACACACACACACACACACACACACACACACACACACACACACACACACACACACACACACAAGGCTCAGCGCATTCAAACAGCATCCCAGCAGCTGTTGCCAAAGGAGAATCAGCGATTTAACCAATCAGTCACACAAAGATTCCTGTAATGTCGTTCTGGACAAGTGTGAGCAAATCTGTCCTCTGTGACAACTGTTCTGATGCACAGCTACATGCGGAGTCAACAGACATGTTGTCATAATACAAACAAAAAAATGTAATAATTGACACATGCTCACATACTTGACATACTGCACATTTGTGCACACAGACAAAGCAGTGTTGTGATGTAAGGAGCATAGTGGATATATTTTTGAAGACAAAGACAACAGAATATTTTATGTCTATTAAAATGAAAAATATTTGAGATTTCCTGTTGCATATTGATTACAGTAATTGTAACATTAAAAAGTAACTAAAATCTGATACTTTTCACCAAATACACTTTATTTCCCAGTTGTTTTACCCATTGTGAAGAAGAAAACGTGTCTCCATCGACAAAAAATTACCCTCGGACTTCAAGTCACAGTTCTGCTCTGATTTGTGTCAGTGGAGCAGCTCTCAGTTACATCACAGGCAGTAAATCTGGTTCTCATTTCAAGCTCATGTTGGAACTAATTTGCTAGCAAAGATTTCTGAAATAATTAACTGTGAAACACTTCATGGAATGAATTTAATAGTGTGATAAATCAAATCATAAGTGCCACCAGTACAAACATACACTATAATGTATCACATTCTAAAAATAGAATTACTGCCAACAGGTTATTTTTTGCATGAATAATAATAATACACAGTTGTAAAATAGTCTGACACAAATGTACTGCACATGACAATTTTCCTATAACAATGAGGTCTCCCCCTCCTGCAGTTCAGGCCTCACAGAGACCCCTGCTGACTTAACTGAGTCATGACCTGCAGCGTGTCACAACAACGTTTCAAGAGCTACGAGAGCTTTTGTTTTCTGTCTTCAGTCAACAACAGCTCCACCTAATTGCCAGTTTATTCGAGTACACATAGCTAAAGCCAATGCAACGTAATCCAATAGCCCTGGATTAGTACATCCTTATAGAGGTTGTAATGTTTAATGTTCAGCTTTTGTTGAAATTGTTGTCAAAAGATGTGAATTCAACTTTGTGGTCAGTTGTAGTTTATGTCAAATTATATCCCTGTATACTGTCAGATGTTTATTCATAAAAAACAAATACAATTCAACAGCACCACAAACTACAGCTTCCAAAAAGGAAAAAAGAAAAAAACATGATTTGACTCAACATCTCTGTAAAACAGGTTCAACAAGAAGTGAACACTGTAACCCTCATTTATTGCAGGGCTATTGTATAAACATGCATTAGTTTTAGTTAGGTGTGCCAAATGGTTACTGAGTGTACATTATAATTAGTTTATGAAGGAACAACAAAATAAAATAACTTGAAATGAATGCACTGCAGATAAGGAGGCATGGATGCTACGATGCAGTTTATAAGTTGACATGATGTTCACTGATTAGCTCTTGGGAATGTGAGTTGATTGACAACTGGGAGAGCAAAAATAATCACTTAATCATCATGCTTAAACTGTGGTCTACATCCGGTGTTTACATATCCTGTATGCTTAGCCTCCATGTTTGCCAGAGATCATTTCTGGTCTGATGAAGGGATATTAAATGAATATAAAAACACCTAACATAGCCAAAGCAAAGTTTCACAAAAACTCCTTAACAACCTCAAGTCTGGTGAAGATGACATACTTTGAAAGTGCACTGTGCCAAAAAAATCTCTCCGGGCTAATAAATGCTTACTGCCTCTACCTGACTTTCATAGAGACACACACACACACACACACACACACACACACACACACACACACACACACACACACACACACACACACACACACACACACACACACACACACACACACACACAAGGACAGATTGGAGCAGCAGGATTAAGCAGCCGCGTAACAATGGAGAGGTTGGTTGCACACAGACAATATATTCTGACCAATACGTCAAGGGTAAAATATGATGAACACGAACAGGCTGATGAAGAGATTCATATGAGGAAATGTGGTGTAACAGGTGGGTGGACAGACAGACAGGTACACAGAAAAAGTGATGCCTTCACTGACTCACTTCACTTATTGTTCATTTAGCAGACAGACAAGATGAACTTGGGCTGTGACAACCTCTATGACTGTTGCCTGAGTCACCGAACAACAAACTCCTCCACATGCATTTGAAATCCTCTCTCTCTCCCACTCAGTATTTTTTCTACACACACACACAGACAAACACACACTTGCACACACTGCCATTACCATTGCAGTGCAGTCCTCTGAGCAGCTGGCCAGGATGTTGTCGTCATGAGGGCACCAGTCAATATCAAGGACGGGTCCGGAGTGTCCAATCACCAGCGGGTAGTTCTTGTCCACTCGACCTGACTGCAGCAGACAGCAGTGACAAACAGGACTGTGTTAGAGTAGTGTAGTTTTGTTTGTTGTGTGTGTGTGTGTGTGTGTGTGTGTGTGTGTGTGTGTGTACATGAACTTACTATTTCTAAGCAAGTTATAAGCACTGATGTGGTAATTTGCAGGTCAAAAGACATCTGGAGGTGTGGGTTAAAAGCAGACTAAAAGTGAAACATTTCCTAATTGAAAGTTTATTCTTGACACTGAAACTAGTAACGCAAATTAAGTAGCTGTTTCACTGCTTTCTATCATAACACACTACCTTCATCTGCAGATGGAGCTGTTGTGAAATTATAGATGCTCGAATTTCCACATTGACCCAGAGGTAAGACAGTTTTGTTGACTATTTCCAGCTCAACTTTTCAGCCATTGCAGATGAGAAGTCCTTAAAGAACTCAGAAAAAAATGGAAATTTGAACAGCTTCAATTCTATAACAATTAGGCTAACTCCCTCTGCTGATGAACATCTTGTGGTATGATGAGATCCAAATTACATCCTTAAACAGACTCAATTGAAATGCTGCAACAAAGGTCAGATTGACTTATTAGCAGGCCATGGGGCAAAAAGTTGCTGTTAGATTCCTGTTAATGCCTTCCTGCGTTTGTAGGATTCATTCTATAGGGAGGGGGCAATCCCTCAAATAGTTGTTGAGATATTTCAGTCCTGACCAAAGTGGTGGACCAACCGGCAAACTGACGCAAGACAAGAAAAGCTCAAATGATCAAAACCAATTCATTCACAATCAAACTTGGGCATTTAGGGTCCCCTGTGGTCAATGGCAGTGGAAAAGTTGCTGATATGGACTGGTTGGAAACATAGACTGTATATAAAATGGACGTAACATCCGTGACGTCACCCATTGGTTTGTGGACTGCTGCTTGGAAGCGAATAGTTTCAGATCTGGGCAGCGCCATCTTGACAATTTCAGGTGCATGCCGGGTAAAAGAAAAACAGGGATTCTACTTATATGGGCCATACACATAATAAAGACATAGACATAGACATACTCTTTATTATGTCTATGATATGGGCATCAGGAGGGGCATGAGGTGCCCTCCTGAACCTGTGAACCAATCAACCTGTCAATCACGACGTAGCCATGCCCTAATGCATACCCTGATTTATCGTCAAATATAAAATCAGGGAGGCCAACATTTCACAAATGAACATCATACTGCATTGAAGAAGGCTTTAAACTAGCGATTGAGATCATAAACACATTTTGAAAACGTTTACTGAGGTTATAAATCAAGTGAGAAGTTGGTGAATTCTCCATTGACTTGTATAGAGACGGAAGTCCTTTTGACACCAAAACGGTCGCCCCCTGGTGGCCTTTTGATAGAATGCAGTTTTAAGTTACTTCCGCGTTGGCATCATTGCAGAGGACCGGAACTCCCCGCCTGGTTGGAAGCTACAGTTATATGCAGTGAAGATGTCTGATAATGATGATAAATGTTCTGGTAGGACTGATAGTCTGCTCAGATCAAAGCAGAGAAATATCCTCATAGTTAAGGGCTTTGTAATAAGCTGTATCGGCCAGTGTTGTCTGACTTTGTGGAAATTGATGACCAGTGTTCACATATTTGGCCTAGAGGTATTTGTGGTGTTAACAGGACCAAATATTGTGGTCAAAACCTTCAAAATTAAGCCAAAAGTCAGAAACTTGCTGCATCATGGTGGACTCCCAGGATAATTAACGATGATGCAAACTAAAATCCCTCATGACGTCACTTCCAGGTTGTTCCATCTTTCCCTGTTCCTATCATGTGAACATGTGTATCAACTTCAGAGATATCACTCCCTTCTCACACACACACACACATACACACACACACACACACCAAGAGAGGTGTATTTATAGCTGAGCGACGAGGCGTTGAAAGGGGAGTTTTTCTTTTGGCCTGTTGGGGACCCAGAGGGGGGAGATGGAGGATGGAGAGAGTGTATTAATAGCATGTCTGTTCACCATGACTCCAGTATATAATCACGTCCATTTCCCAGTGTCTCTAAAATCCTGAGTCTAACTCTATGTCTTCTCACACTGGTCACTAAATACCACCGCTGACATGCTGATGAATCTCTGTAGTGTTACTGATGAACCTGTGACATTTTAATGACATTAAATTTCCACATTTCACTCCATGTTTGCTTTGTGTCAGTCTTTATTTACAGTTTTGACCCAATACCAACATATTTCTAAAAACTAGAGTATCTTTCTGACTGAAATCAATGAACTTCTCAGTTCCTGTAACACCGGGCTGTGATTGGCAGTTGGTGTTTGCAGCCCAGCTCAAATGAAACCTGCTGAGTGGAGGCATCTCACAGGGCAGGTCAACTAAATTGCTGCAGACTTGGCTCATTATAGTGGCATCAGCAGTTATTTGGAGAGCTCCACCTTGAGCACTGATCCGCAGCTCGCAAATGAATGGGTTTTTAAACATGTAATGATTAAAAGTATTATTGAATTAACTTTGCATGTTTCTGGATCAGTCCTTTTATGTCTTCATGGTCTGATAAAATGCTATTTAGCTACCTTTTAAAATGCACAAAATATGTGTACCAGCAATCTATTTTATTTAGATTCACTGGAGCAGTCAAACCTGACATCATAACTGACTGAAATATAATCTTGTACATCAAAATATTGGCACAAGTTTGGTCTTGTCTTGTAATGGTGCCCAGCATTTATTTTAAGGCAATGCTGGTATCATCACGGGCCTTGAGGAACCTTAACACCACTCTGTAGCATCACAGCTTTAAACGTCTGATATGTCTTGACCTGTTGCTTTTCCTGTCAGTGTATTTCTGTTTCAGCGATTATGGTGTCCTTTCCAAAGCTTCTTCAACATGACAGCTTGAAGATAATATTATATCCTCAGAATAACTGTCTTCAACAACTGCTGATAGCATGAGATGGCACTGATTCTTAGTTTCTATTCTATCTTCCTGTGACATTAAGCGTTACCTTATAGGCCCAACCTCAGTACTTAGACAGAATGAGACACAGGCTTTTCTGTGTATTTAAAATATCTGGGGTCACAGGAATGATTTGACCTCAGTACAAAGTCGCCTGCCGAAAGCTTTGGGAGTCTTTATCTTCACCTTCCCCATTAAGGTCTGCTGATTATGTCACACATCTTCTACCCTGCTATAACTACTTATACAGTAGCTAAACATCACACAATATTCAGTTACTTAGGCGAGGCTCTGAGCAAGATTGATGCTTAAGAAATCTGAACCCATGTCTGGTTGAGGCACAGCGACATTATTGAGCGATGACCTTGCAATACGATACGATGCGATACAATACGATGCGATACCATACCATCCCATACCATACCACTTCATTTTCAGCTTACACTAAAATTTGTAGTTCAGATTTTGTGAACCTTCATGGATACCTGAAGTCGTAAGCTTTAAGTTATTGTTATAATCAATAACTTATTAAAGATTGTCTATTATTTCATCCTCATCAACATTTTATAAGATGGATGTAATATAATTCCCAATGGTGGAAACTTTATTTTGCTTGTCTCAAAAGTTATTCAAATTTTATCCTATGGGGTACAAGAATGTGTGCATCAAATTTAGTAGATTTAGTAAATTTAGAGGATCAGTTTCCTAAAAAACAAACAGCTTATCACTCTTAAGAGTTTCATTTACAATCTTATCCATATTCATCCTGCAGCAGAGTGCTTGTCTGGGTTCACTGGTTTTTAAATCATATGTTTTCTCCTCAGATATGCAGCTTGCTTCATTTTTAATGGAGGATATTGGAGCACAAACTTCTTCCTCCATTGAGCACATTTACTATTAAAATGAAGAAAAAGGTATAGAATTTATAGGCAAATATTAAGTTACATATTAAGTATGATGAGCACATTTACTGACACTCCAAGCATGTAGAAAACAACAACAAAAAAGTGTCTCATGCACATCTAATCAAGTATTTTGTCTCGTCATCAGCAGGTGGGGAGTTCCGGTCCTCTGCAATGAGGCCAACGCGGAAGTAATTTAAAACTGCATTCTATCAAAAGGCCACCAGGGGGCGACCGTTTTGGTGTCAAAAGGACTTCCGTCTCTATACAAGTCAATGGAGAATTCACCAACTTCTCACTTGTTTTATAACCTCAATAAACGTTTTCAAAATGTGTTTATGGTCTAAATCGCTAGTTTAAAGCCTTCTTCAATGCAGTATGATGTTCATTTGTGAAATGTTGGCCTCCCTGATTTTATATTTGACGATAAAGCAGGGTATACATTAGGGTGTGGCTACGTCGTGATTGACAGGTTGATTGGTTCACAGGTTCAGGAGGGCGCCTCATGCCGCTCCTGATGCCCATATAAGTAGAATCCGTGTTTTTATTTTTCCCAGCATGCACAGGAAACTTTCAAGATCCGAAACTATTCGTTTCCGAGCAGCAGTCCACAAACCAATGGGTGGCGTCACGGATGTTACGTCCATTATATATACAGTCTACGGTCATCAGAAACAAATAGATTGACATGAACAGTGAACTCATAGACACTCTGCAGCCCAGACATGTTTCCCCTTCACTGACCTTAGAGAGGGGCAGGACCAGGAAAGCTCCTCCTCCACTGGATTCAACGATGACCGCCAGGAA
Organism: Scomber scombrus; assembly: GCF_963691925.1. Taxonomy (NCBI): domain Eukaryota; kingdom Metazoa; phylum Chordata; class Actinopteri; order Scombriformes; family Scombridae; genus Scomber; species Scomber scombrus. Next base: position 26,045,953 of record NC_084983.1, on the reverse strand, counting down.
CTTTGGGTTTACGGCGCAGAACGAGCTGTCCCACGTCACCTTGGAAACGCGGATGTCATCGTAACCCTGCTCAGCCTTGACCGACTGCCCAAAGACGTGGCGAAACTTACTCTGCCGCACGATGCTGCGACTCATGGCTGAAGAGGGAAGATGAGAGTGTAGGTAGGACAGGTGGGAGAGGGTGGGCAGAGAGCGATGGAGGAGTTTAGATGTCAGAATAGGGTCAAAAACAGAGAATGTAGAAAGTGAAATGGGTGTAAAACACTGGGAAAGAGACTTTGAGTTGAGTTATTTTGATCTATTTGATTGTGTTTTAAAGTACATTTTATCTTTTTTGTGAGCATGTTTTTTCCCCCCTGGCCTTATATTGGCTTTTGGACTTTGCTCCCCAGCTCCCTCATTTCTTTTGATTGGTTTTCTTTAACTTCTCCTTTGTGTTCATTAGTCTAAAATGATTTTACTGTTTACATTTTGTTCTGTCTTATCATCAGTTTGGCAGTCATTTAAATTGTACTAACCTGTATGAAAGCATGTACCAATAAAGTTTGATTAATTAAGTAGTTGATTGAAAAAGAAAAGATGGTCCAGAAACAAAACAAAGAAAAAAGACTTCCATCATAAACATGCATTCAAATCCAAATATCAATAAAACCACCAGTAGAGACTTATAAACATTTACAAACTGGATATTTATGTTGGGTTGATTTCTTTTTGTGATATTTTAAAGTGGAACAAGACTTTAAGCAACAGTGTCTGATCTGATCTTTACCATTACACGGGGGGAGACGTTTTAAACAAAAAGCAACTAAACAAATAATGCAGCACTGCTAACAGAAGAGCTTGTTATTACAATATTGTGCTTTCCTCTATCTGCAGTTGTTATGCTTTATATCTCCTTATATGGCTTTTTAGTGTGTCATTGTTAGTGTTAAGCTGATAAGGAGGCAGTTTGTTGTATAGTGTTTAGTATTTCTTTGCTGAACTTGTTTCACATATCTATTACTTTGTGTTGCTGTGAATAGCTTTCTGATGTTTTGATGACGAAGATGCAGCAACACTGCTTTCAATCTGTTTTATACTGAAAATGTAATACTCTGCTATTTATTTGACTCAGTCTGAAAGTCATACAAAGTAGAGAACAGATTTCTCTCATAATTATACTGACTACACAGCAAGCAGCTGCAGAGGCAGGCCTTCTATCCAATGATGTTGTTAATCCAATGATACATTTTAAATAACTTCTGCCTCTCTTTGAACATTGTATAGACTTGATAATGAGTCCTGTGAAGTGTTTTTAGGCTGTTTGTTGACTGACATCTCGCTGTCCTGGGCACCAGGCCAGAGGGACTGTAATCCCCCAAAACACAGGAGATATTCTATAACAGTGCCCACCATCAGCGTAGGTATTAATAGGCGATTGTCCCACCAAACACTATGTGACAGCCGAACATCAAAGACAAACACTAAGACGGAGAGAACGAATAAAAGGCAGGAGGAGAGCCTAATGTATGACAGATGCAATGCCAATGTGAACAGCACAGCAGTTAAATTCAATCACACCCGTGTGATACAATCCCTATGAGTATGAAAATGTGGTTTAACTCACACTCCCAGACTGCACTGGCTTACATAAAACTAAAAAACCCAAATCGGGAAGTAGGCCTGCATCAGTCCCTGAAGGCGTCTGATAAATGCAGCAGAGTTCTCCCTTTGGTTTAGTGGATGATCACAACCTCAAACTGTCTGGATCTATCTAACTAAGTAACAATGGAGGTGAGAGTTTTTTGTGGATATTTTTAAAAACAAAACAACTTTTAAGGCATTGGATTAGTTTAAAATTAGCTAACCCCAAAACCTGCTGTCATTATTACAGGTTTAATGTGTGACTTTCACAACTGAAGACTGAAGTGGGATTCATGGCTCAACCACACTAAGAGAGGACAGAAGCACCCACTGATTTCCTGGAAGCTCTGCCTTATCAAGAAATGTACATTCCAGTTTCCACTTCAGGCAGTAGAGTGTTTCAGGGGCAACACATCACACTTTTATTTTATTTTTTTATTGGTACTGTGACAAAGTTAGTTAATAGTCTTTTAATGCATGTTTCTGCCTGGATGATTAGATTAAGTCCTAATATCCAAATAATAATGAACCAAAGCTTTATTCATCAACAACAAACAAATTACAAAGACACATTAATTTATTGTGCATTCCTAAGCACCTGATTTAAACATGAAAATGCCTAACTCATGGTCTGCTTTTATGACAGAAAACTAACTTTAGAAAACAGATTAAATAAAATAAACGTCCCAAGCAAGCTTTCACTCTCTTTAAGATTTGTCTACCATGAGCTGAAACCAACAGTGTCTGCAGGGGAGGGAGATTTAGAGCCAAGCAGAGCTCATTCAGCAATCTATAAAACTTGTAAATGTGAGTTAAACGTGGAAAAAAACTCCGACGTGCTCCTTTAATTCTGCCTCAGGTTAATGAGATAGCCCTCCTCTGTCGCGCATGGCACGTCTCTGGAGAGTCGAGACAGAGCGAAAGAATGACACTGCCACTTTCCTAATATAGACATGACAAACTGCACTGTCCTACCCGGGCCAGCCGCTCCTCCCACCCGGCAGCCTGATCCTAAATAGCCCCAGAATGAAGACACCTCAGTCTGTGGCGCATTATCATTAATGAATACATATAAACAGCCGACACAGTCTCCACAAACACACATAAACACAGCAACAAAGGATACCAGGGGCGCAAGAGGTAAGAGGAGCAGTTTGAGGGGGGGGTAGTAATGTGCAACGTGCTCCTTAAAGTAGCGCACAGCTGCCATGCACGGCTCAAGATTTGCTCCGTCGGCTGGGGGGGTATAGACTCTTTCCAAAGGATTTCCAAAGGCGCGCGCCCCTCCAGCAGTGCAGTAAAGAAAGCTGACGCACCTCTCACCCCACTGCAGCACAGACTCTGACACACACACATATTATTAGGAAAGACAGTCCACAAGACAGCTCACCTCAGGTTTTGGGGAGACCCCTCTTCCCTGGACAACTCTCTCGGTTTCTGTCGTAAAAGCCTGCAGCCCCCCTGCTTTTTTGGTTTACTCCTCTGAATTGTACTCCCTGCGACTGGGTGTCCTGGAGTCGGTTCGGGACTTGCTGAGGAGACGCACTGTACGACTGCGTGACGCTCTTCGGCAGGGAAAAGAGAGGGGGGAGAGTACCGGGGCAGAGCAGGGAGAGAGGAGGGTGTGGGTGGGTGGGTGGGTGTATGGGTGGGTGCTGTCTATTTTGGAACGGGCTCTGTCAGTGCAGGAAAAACGTGTCGCGCGCCGGTGACAGGGGGCCAGCGCGTCCCCGGGGGTCACTGTCACCACTGGAGGTCTTGAATAGAGGAATTGGGACTTTAAACAGATAAATGAACGCGCACAGTTGACCCCATGCTGCCTTAAAGTGTTACTTGTTAACTCCTAAAGACAACTTTTGAATAGCAAAAGTTTGTAACATCTAAATGTGGCTTCACTTGTAGGCTACAGCCAACTAAAGTCTGTCTCTGGAGCTCTTCACTGCACTGTTGCTCACAAACACATACAGACATCCCTGCACTCTGGTGTTAAGACAAAAAGAACACCAAATAAATGAAATAAATAAATAATAAAAATCAAGAAAGACCTTTGCATAATCATTACTGTACTCACCAGGTTTCATAGGAATTTTCTGCAAAGGAATCCATTTGACTGATGAGTGTCTGGCAGTTGTGGTCGAGAACAGCAGACATTCCCAATTTCCCCCCCTGACTTGAAGAAGAAAATTTGTCTGAGACAGTAATATGCACTGATGCAACTCTGCATGTGTTGTTATTGTGAACTTTAAAATGTTTATGTGGCATTTGAGCACATGAATGTAATGGCATGGACTAACTTCTCACATTAAACACCATTCTATATATATTTATACCTGTATCAATCTTGAGTGTTTAAAAAAACAACAACTTTGGACTTTTAATAGGTTTTCTATCTTTTGGCTTAAACACCTTTCTATGTACTGTCTTAAATTTAAGCACAGAACTCAATACATTTCTATACAATACCTAGATGTTTTTTTAATTCAAAAATATAAATACAAACAGTTAACTAAAAGGTTTCATAATCACGTGTATCAACAATATTTTTCTTTTATAGACTAGGACACTAAAGTCTGGACTTTCTTCTGTTGAATTTTAAATCTCAACTGAATTTTATGCCACAATTTTTTTTTTTTGGCCGTGCTTGAGTCTTTGACATCACATAAGAGAAAAATACTCAACACCTACAATGATGCATGATGTGTACAGTACTGGTCAAAATAGCATGGACACACCTTTCCATTCACTTGAATTAGAAAGCGTCCACACTTTTAAACAGCACTGTATATATAAAATATCACACATATCTGTATTGTTTCATACTCTTCCTCGTGCTAAGTGTTATGTTACTACATCACATCACTTTAAACAAACTCACAGCAAAAAAAGGTTCATTTATCTCCATTATTTTAATGGTCACAGTTGAAGCACATGATATAAAAGAATATTTACACTGATAGTTTAAAATAAAATTGGGAAAAAAAGAAAGAAAAAAAAGGTTTAATAATACACACACATACCGAACAAATGCTTACTACCTAAGCATGTTCCCCGAAAGTAGCAACCATACATAAAAAAAAGAAAAAAAAGAAGCCACATTAAAATTAAAAAAGGGAGTAAAGTGCATGTATGACAGACCTCCCTGTACAGACATTTCTGATAGACTGCAGAGAAGCTTCACTTGCCAGTCACAGGCACACCCCTAAAATGCATACACAAGGGACAACCATCAGTTAAAAAACAAAATAAAATAAAAAAGTACAAACCCACATCGTAAAGTTGTGCTACACAGTCACACTCACACAGACTTAAGCCAGATATATAAAAAAAACATGTACAGTTCCTAAAATGTCAACACTCACATCACAGACCTTTACATCCCAGAACAGAATGAAGCAGTAAACTCACAAATATACACCTTGTCTTTTAACGCCCTAACCCTTTCTCCCACACACACACAGTAACACATACAAAAAGAAAACATCTAGTTGAGTGGCATCAGAACTGTGAGAAGACATGAAAGAGATGAGTTTACTTCAGTTTATTGAGTAATGACAGTTTCTGATTGAGACGGACATTCCAGGAATCCAGAGCCTGACATGATGTGCAGGTCAGATTTGGTTCGGACTTATTGAGGTATTGTGAGTCAGTTGAACGAACATAAACAGAACAAAACAACCAGCATCCCCCTTCTCTTTCTAATTTGTTTTAAAAATAAATTGCAATGAACTGCAGAAATGTAAAGATAAAACATCTAACAGCCACTGAAAACACTAATCTGTGTGGTCCGAGGTTCCACCTGAGCTCTTGCATGTTTAGATATGCAGCTGCTACTAAAAACCCACATTTACAATCAGTCTCAAGACAGCAGAACTGACTCTGATTGACATCATTAATATCAATACAAAGTATTTCTGCTAAAATCACTCCCAGGTTTATCTGTACATGATCACGTTGTGTAATCGTTGGTGCAGGAGTGTTGAAGGGATTCATTTACCTTTCAGATTGTACCAGAAGCCAAGTCATTTCCTTTGCAGCTATCCAGCACAATTATTAAACATTGGGAGGTGAAGAGAAGTGAAAAAGAGGGAAAAACAGAAGCTACATTCCACCAAACATCAGCTTGGGACTATTCAATCCACCAACAGCGATCAAGTAAATGTGTCAAGTTGAGAATGGCCAGCAATGATGTAAAGACTATATAAATACAGGCTCAGGCTTATCAACATTAAAAACAAGTTACTCATATAAAACTTAGTTATTGATATTTTGTTGCAGGTGTTTGTACTACGGCGTCTATTTCAATTTGAATCCTTTAAAATGAACCTTCATAGCCTTGTAATTGTTCTTGCACCAAGACAAGTGCCTCAGATCAGATTTCACAGAGGCTCTTGGCAGATCTGCAGGTGGAAAAACATACAGAAACTAATAAATATCTCCTTTAAGGCAAGAGGCATTGGTTTGTTTTGCTGAATGAATCCAATGTATGTATACTAAATTTCCATTTTCTCACAGGTGCACAAGATCCCTCTCTCACACATACACACACATCCACACAGACACAGACACATACACGGTGAGGGCTACATGGTGTGGTAAAGGGTACTAACAGTTTTTTTCTTAAGCCGCCTCAGAGGGTGAGTCCTTCCATATTGCTGCCTTGTTGTTATGAGTGTCAGCCCAGGCAATAGCAGAGAGTCTTGGTCAGAATTAAGGAGTTCACATCTTTGTGGACTCTGATTTGATGGTGGAGAGACTTCTGATGAGGTTTCTCCAGCTTCAGAAAGCCTCTCCGCGCCGATGCCGACAACTTCAGGCTGCTGGTCGGCTGAGGAATGAGAGTTGTGGACCCGCTGCTTCTTGGAGTCATCATTAGCTGTATGGATGGGATGTTCTGCTGAGGATTGAGCTACAGAGGAGCGGCTGAACTCCCACTCACTCAGGTCATTGGCTAGCAGCTCCAGACAGCCCAGCTTCGCCAGAGATGCAGATCGCTTCATCAGGGATGGAGGGGTCAGCCCTGCCTGGCGAATCCTGGCTTCCACCTCTCTGCCCCTCTTCTGGAGGCTGCTACCTCGCTTCCGTGTCGCACCACCACTGAGGCCAAAAACCTGGTCCACACACCTAGCCTTGTGGGCTCCACCCACGCTGACCTGCTGCAGAAAGGCGCCCAGCTCGCACAAAGTCTCCCATGTCTCCCTCATAATAATGTCACCATGGGGAGGGGCCTCCGTGTCCGTGCACGACTCGAATTCGGTCACGCCCTCCAAACACAGGAAGTTCACTGAGGCAAAGGGAGACTGGGCTGAGTGGTGGAAAGAAGAGGTAGAGAGCAATCGAGTATCAGCAGGATGGAATTTGTGTCCTTTTGTGCTTCTGTCATCATTTCCTTGTTCCCCCATCTCAAGTACATCAGCACCCTCCCTCTTTATTGGACTAAACTTCCCATCATCCTCCTCTTTGTCTTCCTGCTCTGCGCTATCCACTGACACCTGTGACATTGTTTCACCGGATGGACGCCACTGAGAACATGATGAGCTACTGGGGAGGGACGGCGGCGATGAGGAGGGTGACGGAGAGTCATGATCCTGTTTCATTCTCTGCTCCAGCTGTCGCGTGACACGCCGCACAGAGCCCCTTGTCCAATCGCTGTAGAGACGAGTAGGAGCCGCCTCCTCGTCTTCTTTGTTTTTCGCTTCCTCTTTTACATTCTGAGCTTCCTTCTGTGAAAAAACACAACTGTCCTCTATTTCCTGATTTGACTTCCTCTCTTCCTGGTCCTGGGGGTCCTTGTGACCCAGTTGGCTGAGAGGGCCGAGAGGTGTTGCCTCTGTGTTCACTGCGACTGTGTCCTGCACAGGGTTTTGCTGCAAGAGAGAAAAATAACAGTTTCAATGTCAAATACAATCAGTAAACCTTAACTTTATTCAAAACCATGTAAGTAGAACTGATTCAGATGTGAAGAAGCTCTGCAATGGAGAGTTCTACCTTTACACCACCAGGTGGCACCCTTGAACTTAGAAACCCAAAAGTTAAACTACTGGAACAAATGAATCACTGGAAACCATATGTAACTGCTGCAGGTTTAACAAACTTCCAAATATCCTACATTTTTAAAATCCCAGTAATCATTTGATAATTGATATAATTACATTATATTAGGTGTATTATACACGCTTTACCCTACAAAAAAAAACTTCTGCACCCAGTTTCCAGTCACATATGCCTGAGAAGAGCATGACAAAGAATAATTTTATGTGTGCAGTCATTCTGGAAAGTTTTGCCAGATCCTTACCTTTCTTTTTTCCTCATCCTTTCCCTCGCTAACGGAGATCTCTTGAGGCAGTGATTGCTGTTCCTTGCCACAACTCTTCGGCTGGGATGACTGCTGCACTGCAGCACTTTGAGTCTTACCATCTTCAGTCATTCCCTTGAACTTTTCCCTGGCACTGAAAAAGTTAATGTGATCCAACACTTTGTCGTCTTCTGGAATGGCACTGGGGTCGCTGATAAAATCACTAGTGATGGGAGGATGGGCTGCTGAGCCATCCGAAGACGAGCCACACATGTGTGGGTCACAGTCTGGTTTTCTGACAGGCACTGGTGCAGGCAGACCGTGGGGTTCAGCTTGTTGTGTGCTTGGTGTTTGTGTTGTTGTGGGCTCAGGCACTGACTCTGCCATCGATTTAATCACAGGCAGAGAACAGGACAACATCGGTGGTTTGATAACCTCATCTACACAGGCTGGAGTCGGAGACGGAGCTGGAGAGGGGGGGAGGTGGTGAAGGGATGGAGGCGGGTGAGGTTGGCCCAGCAAAACAGTTTGTGCAACAGTTACCATGTCTGTCTTTTGAGGCTCAGGCACCAAAGTGGCTGCCCTTGGCCGGGAGAGAGGAGGTGATGACGGCTGCACCTCAGAGTCACATACGCCGTTGGAGAGTGGAGGAGATAATGGAGACACAGAGCCAGCTGTGGACTCAGGACAAGGGGGGTCCAGCTGGCTAATCTGGGCTACAGCAGAATGAGAAGGGGCCTCAAGGCTTTGAGCTTCAGTGTCAACTGACAGAGATGCCTTCCCATGGAAGGATAAAGAGCTGAACTGTTTCGAGTGGATGCCGGTATCAGGCTGGCTAGTGGAGTGTGTTGCTTTGCCAGTGCTGGACGAAGTCCCCAGTGATTCCAGCAGCTCTTTCACAGAGGGACCCATAGTGTTGCTGGCCTGGTTATGGGGATCGGAGCGGCCCAGGCTGTGTGGCTGGGCGTGGGATTTAGACAGTGGCTCATGGTGCTCAGACAGGTCACTATCAGAGTGAGAACGCCACAGTTTGTTGTGCCTCTGCTTGCTGTACGTGTGTGTGACAAAGTGGAGGGGATAAACAAAAAACTATTATTTTATATCACCGCTTTTTTTTTTGTTCATACATATATACTTAATGTTTTTTCGAGTGTGTGGTTACCTGGCCAGCAGTATGCCTTGATACTCCTCCAGCTGTCTCATAAAAGATGGGTTGGGTTTGGTCACAGTTCGACGTTCTTTAACGTAATCAAAGGCTTTTTTCAGATCCCAGCCGTACTCCTTCATGGCGTAGGCAATCACCGTGGCTGCAGAGCGGCTTATACCCATTTTACAGTGCACCAGACACTTGGACCCAGCTTTCCTGGTTTAGATATAATTCAAGCAATGCACATCAGCATTCACATCACTGTGAACATTAAGGCAGAGAATATGATTTTGTCAAGATTTTCAAAAGGAACTGACTGCAAAGGAAAAAACTCACTTGGCTCTAGATATAAACTTATAGGTCTCGTTCCAATAGGCAAGCAGGTCAGTGGCCTCCTCATCATAAACACGAATGTTGTGGTACTCAAACACACCGGGGAAGAAGTTATCGATCTCTCTTGTTACATTCAGGATGTACTGGACACTGAGTGAGAATGACACATGAGTAAGAAGAGAGATTAGAAGATGAGAGTCTATGTTTAGAGTATTTTAACACATAATATTTAAATGTTATTCTAATAAAATGATATAATTTTAATGACTTCAATACAGCTTCATCAGTATAAACAGATTTTTGTTGTTTTTGTTGCCCTTCTTACCCACTCTTCTGCAACTCGTCCAAATTGGATGCATTCCACTCAGATCCCTGCAGGAAACAAACACAATCCTAGTTCAGAGGCTTCAATCGAGTGTTTCATAATGCTTAAATCCTGTCGCAAGACAAGCCTAACATCCACTGGTACTCCAAACCAAACAAGAGCAAACTGTCGAAGTAAATTTCGGATTACACAACCCCATCTCATATTTTGCCATGTTCCCCAGCTAGGATTAAGTCTGATATCTATGGTCAATATTCATACATTTCACTAAAAAGTAGAGATAAATTATTCATGAGACACTTAGTATTCTCTACTGTTCTTTTAATTAACTTGTGATCCAGCTAAGCAGTTCTTCATTTTATGGATTTCTCTATGAGACGATCTGGGTTCAACCTACCAAGAATACATGATCAAAGATCTCAGTGGGGCTGTCCATTTGACCCAGAATGACAATCATCTCATTGTCGATAAACTCCTTGAACTCTCGCAGGTTGCATGTCATGTGCATTTCCAGCTCTGTGCGGATCTACAGAACACATCAGACACACAGATCAAATCTTGAAACAGCAACCTTAAATGTAGGCACATTACATTTAAAATTCTGATATTAAAAAGCAATTAGAAAATGCAAGATTTTATACAATTCTACTTTGGGAGGGAACCAATTTGTTGCATTTTAAGCCCAGCATCTAACGCGAACACTCACCTCTTTGCAGGTGACATTCTCGAGGTCTTTCTGCATCATGATCTCCCTCAAACTGGTTTTGATCTGACGCTCTGTCAGTTCTCTTTCCGTAGGTCTGCAGACACATTAGACATTGAAAGATGATGTATAAAATAAGCCCATTTCCTTATATGAAACTAATCACTTTACAATGTGTATTACAATCAAGTATGGAATGGTAGTATTTCTATTGGAGGGTTCATGTTATCAAGACAATGGCTTCATAATTTTTGCTATGCAGTATATGTAGTGGCAAGTACAGTAATTCAACTCAAGATGGAAAAAACAGGGGGAGAAAATAAAAAAGGGACACTTACACGTCAGAGAAGAGGACGGGTGAATCGGCACGGTGTGACTGCACGTCCTGCATGGCATTCCACTCATTGATTCGTGCCTGGTCTGAGGAGACCCTACTCTGATAGTAGCTGACCCAAGTGAGGAACAAGCTGCCTGGGAAGTAGTTGTGACCACGAGCCACCTCACAAGCTTTATGGAGTGATTGGAGGGCTGACCTGTGAGTGAGTGAAGTGAAGTGAAAATGAGATGAAGTCAAGAGAGTCTGAGATATAGACCGACAAATAAATGGCCGAGATATGCTTTACATACTTAGATGAACACTTGCAGTCAATAAAATGGCAGATATTATGTATAACCATTTCTACCAAGTCATGTGATTAATACAGTGTGACTCACCACATGGCCTGCACAGAAACGGGCTTGAATACATGCACTCTGTTGTCTGTAGACACACTGAAACCCCTGGGAGCAAGAAGAGAGGGAGCACAGAGGAGAGAGGCAAAAAAAAAAAAAAGTTTTAAATGCCATCAGCCATCTTTGCAGCCTGATGTTTGGTGTGTGTTGGCTCTGTAATTAAAGCATGATATGTTGGAAATGTTCATACCCATCCCCGTCCAGATGTATCAGTGTGTCGCTCCATAAGGGTAAAACCAGCCCCACCGAACATGAGCTGGGACGGGAAAAAAGCCTCCATGTTACAACTTTAATGCACCATATCAAAAACAGGAAGGCACATATTTGTTTCTGGATGTTTAATCTCTCACCTGTCTACTGGACTGAAATCCATACCCAGCACCACGCTCTCCTCGGTGTCCTGGCGACCGTTGGTTGAAACCACCACCATGTAGCGGGTGACCTGAGTGTGGGCGCTCTCCAAACGGACCGCCTGAAGGAGGAGAAATTTAGTCAGTGTCTCGACAGTTGATTGACAACCTTCAGATTATTGCGTGTGTGTGTGTGTGTGTGTGTGTGTGTGTGTGTGTGTGTGTGTGTGTGTGTGTGTGTGTGTGTTATTGTGTGTTCCTACCAGTTTGATGTTGTCCTCTGGTCTGAGGAGAATGAACATGGTTTGTAGATGCTGCTGGATGTCTCCTGGTAAGATGAAAAGTAGTAAAACAAAACATCTGATCAATGTTATGAACTGGAGCAGCAAATAAAACCACCATTTGTTTTGACTACACTCATTATTATTACTACTTGTGCTCTGTGCTTATTTGAACATTTCAAGAGCATCTTTAAAGTGTGACATGGTGGGTTGTTGCTTAATGCTGAACATGCTCGAGGACCTTTTACCTCACCTGCATGTTTGCTGCGCAGCTGTGAGAAGCGAGAGGCAGAGGAAGTGGAGGAGCCATTTCCTCGAGGTAAGAAGAGAGCAGCCCCTTTAACTGTCAGGAAACTTTCACTGATGCTGGACAGACAGAGAGAGAGAGAGAGAAGATGCAATAAAATAAGGTGAGTAATAACACAATTCATCCTGAAAAGTCTGTAAGCCTGGTTAGCTACACGGCAGGGATGGCAATGTCAGTCAACCACTTTGGTCCAGGTTGAAATCTCTCAATGACTGAATGATTAAAATTGCAATGAAATGTGTTACAGACATCGTCTCTAATGAGGTTCCCCATTCACCTAACCTGTGTTTTTTTTTTTTTTTTTTAAATCGCCAATTAGCAAGACAGTGAAAATGATAAACTTACAAGCTTGCTAAACATCAGCAAGTTCAGCTTTGTCTTTAAAAGTCAAAGTCAAAGTGGCTTTAATGTCAATTCTTCACATGTCAAGACATACAAGGAATCCCAAGGTTTCCCACTCTCCCACGGTGAAACATAAAGTGCACAGGCAACAGATAGACAAGACATTTCCCTGTTCTAAAGTAAACATATAAACATATAAAGATAGCCGGTAAAAGATATAGATATAAAAAGAAATGTGCAATGTAGGAATTTACTGAGTATGACTCAGTAGCATAAGTTCTGTATAAGTTATGATAGTGCAAAAGGCAATTTGGTAAGGCAGCAAAAATGTTCAGCTTCCTGCCCGACAGGAGGATATGGCTGGAGGGAGTGAGGGGAGAGAGTTTAGGTTTCTGACAGCCTGGTGTATGAAACTGTTTCTGAGTCTTTCGGTGCGGCCACGGAGGCTCCTATACCTCCTTCCAGAGGGTAGGAAGCTCCTATAGCTCCTTCCAGAGGGTAGGAGGCTCCTATACCTCCTTCCAGAGGGTAGGAGGCTCCTATACCTCCTTCCAGAGGGTAGGAGGCTCCTATACCTCCTTCCAGAGGGTAGGAGGGTGGACAGACTGTGTGCGGGATGGCCGGTGTCGCACACAATCGAGGTAGCTTTACGGGTGAGGCGGGTGTTGTATGTGTCTTGTAAGGAGGGGAGTGGGGCACCATGAGCCATATGAGCCTCACAGAGCTGTAGACTCATCTGGTCTTGTTTGCTGAAGAGGTTTCCCCAACAGTCAAACACACTACTGAACCAATTAAAGAACTAAAGTGTACATTCAATGATTCTTCAGCTCTCTTGTGTATCTCCTCAACTGTATGAAAGAGTCTTTTTGTTTTGTTTCTCTTTCTACAGCATGAAAACATCTGGTGAATATTGAATATGAGGGATTTGGTGTTCTACATGTGATTTAATCTTGTGTTGTTTTCTCACAAAACACACATGACATCCTGTACAAACATCTCATACCAAACAATAACGGACAGACACGACCTCAAGACACTCGACTGTGCAACAAACACCAGCTGGTTCCAATTACATGCCGGCTTAAATGAACTTAAGTGTTCATAAAATGACATGAGGCATGAAACACAAACATATATTGAGTTATAGAGGACAAAAAGATAACTCTTTTTTTTGGTTCCATGCAAATAGAAGTCCACCCATTTAACCAACCAATTATCTTCTCCACATGAACCTTTTTTATCTTTCTACTCAATAAGCAATCACAACTTAATTAGCTCAGGCTTAGACTTAAGTACTTTATGACGCATATTTGAAGAACTGGCATGAAATGGGTAGCTCAGACTAAGCTACTTGGCGCTACTGCTGGCCGAACAATAGAACTATGTGACGGACTTGGATCCCTGATGCATTCCTTTGATTTTCACACTTCTGTGACGTTTATTGAATATTTTTCAAGTTGTGGTAAATAAGGCAAATCATAGCTAGCAAGAATGTTCATCGTTGCACATTGCTTATGCTCAACAAAGAGTTTTGTGGCCCCTGGGATTAAGTGGAGAGAAAAGGTCTCCTTGTGTTTTGTAAGAATGTAGATTCAACAAACAGTGATCCCTTGACTTTCTATTTGCCCAAAGCTCAATGCCGGGTGCAAAGATAAATACAGGAAGAAGCTATAAGGAAGGTGTATTAGAGAGAGGAAGTCTCATTCTGACATCGTCTGCTGGGAGGGGATGGACAGAGGTAGAGGTGTGTGTGTGTGTGTGTGTGTGTGTGTGTGTGTGTGTGTGTGTGTGTGTGTGTGTGTGTGTGTGTGTGTGTGTGTGTGTGTGTGTGTGTGTGTGTGTGTGTGTGTGGCTCCCTATCAAATCCCGCATTGACTTTAAGATTCTACTCCTCACTTACAAGATCCTTCACAACCTGGCACCATCATATCTCTCTGAACTGATTCACTTCTACACACCTTCCCGAACTCTCCGAACCTCCTTTGCCAACCAGCTGTTTGCCCCATCTGACAACTTAACTACCACCATGGGGTCAAGAGCCTTCAGCCGATCTGCCCCCCCGCCTTTGGAACTCTCTCCCACCAGACATTTGCACTTCTGACTCTGTTTCCACCTTTAAATCCCGCCTGAAAACGCACCTATTCAGAGTGGCATACTCTGTCTCACACTAACTATGCAATCACGTTCTTGCTTATTTATTGTACTGATGCACTTTATAGTCACATTCATATTTATTCTTTATCTTTGCACTAAATGTTATCTGATTTATATTGTTTGATGTACTGTTGTCGTGTTTTAGTGCCTTGTAAGGTGTCCTTGAGTGCTTTGAAAGGTGCCTTTAAATAAAATGCATTATTATTATTATTATTAATTACAACAGTAACAATTAGGCAGTCTTCTGCTTCAGAATGGGGCTTAAAAGCATCCACTTACATTCCCAAGTGGGGAAATTAACTCAGAGATGCTTTCCATCATGGTGAAATCAGAAGACTTAATTGTTTCTTACAAAGTAAACCTACATCTGAGGCATTTAGTCTGAATGTCTGCAAGAATAACAATCCCCCTAATTTAACTCTGGAAAAGCCTCTACGCCCTCCCCAGGCCAACAGGGGGAACAGCGACAGGGACTGGGCACACTAACAACACCAACAACACTGGACAGAAGTTGTTAAGAGTAAACACCATGTATTTTTGAATTTCCCCTTTTTTAAATCATAACATTATTGTCCTCAGACCTCACCAATAAGTGACAGAGGATGGAGGCTAACAGCTGAGTTTGCATCCTCCCATTAATGCACACAGACACACACATTCCTTTACAAGTGAAAATGATGCTTAAGTGTAAAGAAATTAACTCAATAAATTGCCAATAAATGCTTGCAGGTTTCATTCTTGTCATTTGTCCTCCGACGATGCTCGGCAGGAAATATTCATCACATCCTCTGCTTTAAGAACAGTCTGTATCAGGTTGGTACACTGTGTGCTTTTATGCTGAGCTCCCTCTAGGTGCATTTTAAGCTCAACGTTAAAACAAAATGTGAGCAGAGGAGAAAGGGAAGGAAACATCTTCCTGCAGTTACAGACTTTGCTTCTGCTGCTTTGCTGTCATATCCTTTCCCAGTTCCCATTAAGTCATCATGGAAAAACCACATGCCTTTGTCATACTAGTTTACTGAAGAGCGGGACCACTGAGAATAATAATAGTGTCACTGCAGGATACAAGGGGATTGTCCAAGTAAGCCTCAAGATTACACATTCGTCAAACCACCCAGTGAACAGTAAAACCAGACCCCAGCAGCCTACATTACAGACATCACACCAGCTCAACTTACAGCTAAATACCTCACAAAGAAAAAGCCTAGGACTCTGCAGTGAGCGCAGTGTATTCATTAAACTTACAGGTGATATATTTCCCCCTGAGAGATCACTGAGTTCTCGGTGAAATAAGGTCTCATCTTCCCCGCGCAGCACGCGCAGAAGCAGCCGGCTGATGAGCTCCGTGGCGCGGTCACAACACCAGGAGGCATCGCTGCTCCGGTGGCGGTGGCAGGGCACACAGAAGCGGACTGTAGTTACCGATATAGTCGCTCTGCAGTGTTGGGACTGTTGTAAAAAACGCAGCAGCTCAGGTGCGTTTTTTGCCTTGTGTCGCGGATTTGGGATAAAATCAGTCTACATCACACCAAACACGAGATTTAAAAGAAAAAAACGCGAGAATAGGATATTTATAGACAGCAGAGATGAACGGACATGCAGTTAATTGGTACTTGCTGATGTAGAGCAGGTGCTACTGAACATCTGCTCTGTGGTAGTGTTTCATTTGTCAGTCTGCAGCAGGCTGCGGTACATCCTGCTGCTGGAGGGGAGGAGACCAGAGACACATGGTCCAATCGGCGTGTAGACGACTGTATGAGATGTAATTAATGCCCTACTGAATGCATATGACAGCCATCGACAACAACATGTAACCTTTTATAGGGTTATATCAGTATCTTTCTAATATTTATTAACTCACTGGTTTACAATAACCTCTAGATATTGTAGAAATTCATGTGGATTTCCTTCTGCATACCATAGAACCGGAAGTGGCTGCTCAAACAGATCCCGATGGTATGCCCCTTTCATTACATACTGTATATGTGCAGCAGACATGCAGATGGTGCAGCATTATAGCATTACACTATATTTAAACTGTTCAAGCAAGGCATGAAAAGCACAGAATATATGCACTATAAAAAAAAAACTCACGGAAGTAACTTAAAACTGCATTCTATCAAAAGGCCACCAGGGGGCGACCGTTTTGGTGTCAAAAGGACTTCCGTCTCTATACAAGTCAATGGAGAATTCACCAACTTCTCACTTGATTTCTAACCTCAGTAAACATTTTCAAAATGTGTTTATGGTCTCAATCGCTAGTTTAAAGCCTTCTTCAATGCAGTATGATGTTCATTTGGGACATTTTGGCCTCCCTGATTTTATATTTGACGATAAAGCAGGGTATGCATTAGGGCGTGGCTACGTCGTGATTGACAGGTTGATTGGTTCACAGGTTCAGGAGGGCGCCTCATTCTCCTCCTGATGCCCATATAAGTAGAATCCCTGTTTTTATTTTACCCGGCATACACCTGAAATGTTCAAGATGGCGCTGCTCAGATCCGAAACTATTCGCTTCCAAGCAGCAGTCCACTAACCAATGGGTGACATCACGGATGTTACGTCCATTTTATATACAGTCTATGGTTTTAATTCAGTCCAGTTTAATGAACAATACACAACATGAAATAGTTTCACTGCCTCCACATCAAGACATAGTCCCTATCTGTCAGCAGAGGGTCTCCTAATTATAGGCTGGTGTCATTGTTGTCTCTATCGTCGAGCCCAACTGACAATTTTCTCTTCTCACGCTGACAACATAATCGGAAACCTGGTAACTTACCTTCCATGACAACACTTTTCCTGCTTAAGCATTAATTACTCCCCATACCCAGAGGGGTATCCTCTGGGGAGTGCGGGTCACACACTGATCCCATTTCTGTTGTCTTAACCCTGCTGCTGGAGGAAAGGTGACGACGTTGCGTAACTAACTCTAGGTCTGAAGTCTTTAGGGGAAAAATCTCACCACAGTCAGCGACACTCGACACCTAATCTGCTTCCAGGAACGGCACGACAACAACAACACAACAACGGAAAAAGGATTGAGAAATCAAAAAGGAGACATGAGGTGACTCGTGAGGAGAAACTTGACCTTAGACTTGCTTGTTGATCCCTCGTGGTTTAAATTTATAGGATAGATTACGAACTGAGAGTAAATGTGTGGCCACCACTTGACTGCCAATTCATATCACAGGATAAACAACAACAACAACTGCAGTGCTGTTTTTACACAGCATGTGCTATGCATTTCTTTAAACATGTGTATTCTCTCCTTGACCCTCATTAATCTCAGTAGCAAGTTGAAGTGGTGAAGTGGATTTAATTCAGTTGAATTCACCAAATCACAACAGATGTTATCTCAGGGTGCTTTTCACACGAAGCAGGTCTAGACCGGTTTATTAACTCAACATAATGATACAGCCTCTGTGATCTTTACAAGCAGAAAATGGTTTATTAGTCTAATGATACACTAAATAATATAAAAATACTGTCAAGCAAAAAGTGTAAACATGGAGCACAGGATATGCAGCAGAGGAAGAGTTTAGACATAAACTGTAAATGGTTAAAGTCGTTATGACACTAATGACACTTAATTACTCATCCAGACGCCTTGATCACCGACTGATAACAGCTGCTTCATCTGACAGTTACCCAATCAACACCACAGCTTCCTGTTAGGTAATCAAGTTTCTCACCACAGACTTATTTCATTTGTCATGAGGATACTTTCTTTTCACTGACTCCTGATCATCGTTCTTCAATTGGAGATAGAAACATTTGTTACATTTTGTTAAGGTATTATAGGTCTAAGCTAACAATTTGTCCTGCTTTCAGTCTCCATGGATCAGGGTTGTATTCCAGAAAGCGGGTTATGTGAAAACTCAGAGTAAGTTAACCCTGAGATGAGGGAAACTCTGTGTTATCCGTTCCAGAAAGAGAGGTAACTGAAACTCTGAGTCAGTCACCATGGTAACTGACTCTGTGAACATAACCTGCTCGCTGGCAGGTTTTCTTTAAGAAACCTTGAGTTTCTACCTGTCTCCTCCTGAAGCAAGCTGCCACACATGGGTTGTCCGTTTCTTCGCAATCCAATAGAAGTATTTTATTTAATATTCATGTACATATCGTCACATGTTAGTCTTAAAATCAATGACTCCAATATGTATAATATGTAAAATTGTGTTAAATAAAAGTGTTGAAATAGTGTAAAATGTTAATCTACTAAGCAGGATATTAGATGAGAGGACATATGTGTTAAGCAGCTTTCTGTTGGGGGTTTAAATTAGGCTACTACATGTTGAAATAGCCACTGAATTAATATTTACTTTGTTTAATAGCCTACGTCAAATATGAATAAAATCAAAGCGAGGTACAATCATAGCCCAGCAAAATGTGCCTTACTTTTCCTCGTGGTCATGGACTCATAACAACACACATGTTTATGTTTGTGCTGTTGGACCAATCTCTCAAGTTCCAGCTCACTGTCTCTCGTTTGACTGCTGAAATTCACACCATCCAATGACAACAAGCGAAGGCCGAGATGTGGATGTTACACACAGTCAGACAGACACCGGACACTAGTCTGTTGCTCTGATGTCTCCATGTGTACAAACACACAGACAGTCACCTTAGAGATCACAATATCTCATATATAATACAGTACAAACCAGGGCTAACTGGTATTTGCTGTTTATTTGAAGCACACACACAATTGATTAGCATCTATCCTATCAGCAGTTGATTGTATAGGCATTTGTATGCAACAGTAAGTCAATCCGATTATTTAAAGTCTAATCGATCTGTCAGGCACAGTAACGCACAACATATATTAGATTACAACAAAGTGAGTGAAAACATTGATTTGGAGTCTTAGAGACACACAAACAACCTGTAAGAAAAATGCAAGTGTGTGGAAAACAAAACACCACTCATGTAATCCATTCAATGTCTTTCCCATTCAGACAATAATCCCTCATTTGTTTTCATCCAACTAAAAAACTCCAGATTGTAGAAGAACAGAAATACTCCTCTTGCTCCCTCCGATTACCCTTCTGTCGATCCTGCAGTGACGTTACTGCTTCAGCTGATGTCACTATTCTGCTGACGTCACCGGCTTCAATCAGCAGCACTGCAGTGGGCCTTGCTTGCGCACACGACGGACACGCAGCATCATTACAGCCTTTATTCCACTCTGACTCAACTGTTGCTACCTGTGTCTGGGCTCAGCTCGGCTGTAGCTGCCCAACTTCTGCACGACGGGCAGTCCTGCTGTCGTCAGCGGTGACGCTAAGGACAGACAACCTACTTCAAAAGTCTTCCAGAGCATAAATTCGGAGGACGGGCATCATTTTATTGAGTTCCTGTTCCCTCTCTGTACACAACACTGCAGTTTTGGACTTCAAGGCAGTGCATGGAATAGTAATGAGAGAACCAGACAACACTACTTTGGCCCAAACTAACCACCATAACTGGTAAAGACTCATTTTACTCCGCCAGTTCATGACCTCTCATGCTTTTGCTGTGTCTCACCAGCAGACAGTTTTAGCCCACTCTGTGATATACATGTATAAAATCAGTAATTGTGGCAATTACTATGGCAGATTAATGCTCAAGAAGATATATGTGACCGTTTTATTAGACAAAATACAAAGTAATAAGTATTGCTCTCTTGGTACATTATCTATCATTCCAGGCAATACAACATATCTTCATTATTTGTCTATATGCCAAAAATTGAGCCAAAAATAAATAAATCATACTTTCTACCCCTCTTCTTGCAGATTTATATGACGAGAAATAAACATACATATTTATCTGATTATTTAACTTTTCATGTTCTGATTTAATTGAAAAAAATCTCCATTTTCTCTGTTCATCTGTTGGAAAATGTTCCTTTTAACAGGACAGTTTAGACTGTTGACATTATGTGAAATGCTTTAATCATACATTTTCCTTGATTATCAGAGTCTTATCAACTCTGTGGCCTGTGCCAGATATCGAAAGATACTCAAAAACACACAGTTAACTTAGAAGATGAAGTTTGGGTCTCCAGCATTGTTAAGTATGAAACAGAATTTATATAACTTGAAAATTACATTTAGCCAAATGTGCATATCTGTATGAAAAGGAAGCATGAATCTGAACGTTAAATACAAGATACAAGAGATTAAATGACTAACAGAGTGTAAACAATGTAAACAAAACAACAAAAAGTAAAATAAAAACGGCTTCAAAACAAGACACTGAAAATATTATCAGTTAACAAAATACATTAAATCAAAATGACCGGTTCCTATCTCTGTATTCACACACACAGCCTCAGCATGTGAATATAGATTTCACTCCCAGCTGCACAAATACAGACGGCCCTCTCAGTCGGATGGCACAGAGCTTCAATGACCAAACAGACACAGAGGCTCTGACTTTGGGAGTGGCTAACAATCTGCCCCTGGATAAGCGCTGCAGCTCCCCTGACCCACATACACAGCGCTGACTCACACAGACCCTGCTGCCCTCTGTTGGACAGCCAGCGAAGGACAGCTAATTATCTCATACATGAGAGGATTTCAGGACTTCATCCGTTATTAAAGGGACAAATAAAGCAAAGAGGAAGTAAGAGTATTACTGCGGCTAAGATTCACTGGTATCATGCAGCTCTAATACACACTGACACAGCAGGGAGTGGAAGATAAGGGGAGTTTCTGATAAGTGGTGGACAAAAAAAGTTGCGTATGTGGTTGAGTGACACAGGACGAACCAGATTCTCAACTCTAGCGCAACACCCGAGGCGACAATAGCACAGGAACTCACACTCAACAGCACAGGAAGGAAGTCCCGCAGGGTCAGAAACACTTAATGATTAATCATCAAGTGCTACTTCAGGTAAAGACTATTTTCTTCCCTGTCCACCAAGCTAACTTCAGAAGTCAGGGCTCGCTGACACTTAACCAGTCTCTTAAAACTACCACCAGTAAAATATAACTGTGATCCAGACTTCTTTTTCATATTTGTTTTTTTATTTTTTATTTGTATATTTATTTATTCTTACCTCCTTGGCTGAGAGCGGCGATCATCCTCCCCACTACCGGACTCCTGAGGAGATAAAATGACAAAATGACACATTATAATGTGGAAGTACATTAAAACACTGGATTAACAGTAACTGAGCTGCACAGTAGAGACACAACCTAACATTGAAATCAATATAATTATTGCATATATGTTAATTATGTGTATGTTTATGTATTACAATAATTAATCATATGCAAGTTTAAATATTTCATAAGTAACTTAAGAGAGATTTTAATTACTTTAGATCTCCTAACTATGTAGCACTGTATTTACAGCACACATTTTTCATCAAAAACAGAGCTATGATTAGTCAATTAATCGATTAATTGCCAACTATTAAATTAATGGTTTTTAAGACTTTTTCTTTTAAAGAATAAAAGTCAAGATTCTCTGATTCCAGCTTCACATGTGTTGATATTTTCTAGTTTCTTTAGTCTTCTATGACGAAAAACTGAATATCTTTGGGTTTGTGGACTGTTGAGGACAAAACAAGGCATTTAAAAAGACGTCACCAGTGATCTGCATGTTTCACCATTTTATGGACCAAACAACAAATTGATTCATCAGGAAAACTATTTTCTTGCAGCCACAGTTAAAAGACAGACGGACCAGCCTTTGTCTTCTTTTTTAACTGTCATTTTAACTAATTGTAATTATAAGCATAATGTTGATGTTTCAATAAGATGCTCTATAAAGTAACTTATTTAAGAAAAGTTCTGTATAAATAAAGCTTGGATTATTATAGTAAAGCCCATCTTCAAATAAGGGAGGTAATAAATAAAAACAGTGAAATGTTTTGGCAACATTAAATGTTATATCCTGATTTCTTTTTTTTTTAAAGGAGAGATTATATATTTCTATATTCACACACAAACACTTTAAATATACAAGCAGTGTTGAATGAGCAGAGCAGCAACTCAGAGAGACAGGAGGGAGAGCAGACTTCAGCTTCAACTCAATTTGTGCACTCTCCAGGAAAATGACCTCAGTCTGTTGTTAAGGTGTGGCCGGTCACAGAATAACATATTCTCACACTAAAAACAAGCAGAGAGACAAGAGAGAGGGAAGAGGAGGAAAATCCAAAATCACATCTCATCAGCAAAGTGTGGAAAACGAAGCCTTAGAAGATTCGGAGGGATTAGCGGCCGACAAACACCTGGCAATTACCCTGTAATGCCTGTTGGCACTTATCTTGTTTACAGTGTATGCGGGCTTAACTACATTACAAAACCATTAACAGCTTCATAAAAGGAAGGCGTGGATTACAGGTTGATGATGGGCCACAATGAGCACAGACAAAAACATGAAATCAATGTCTCAATTCAGACTGATTGAGGAAGAAAAATCATTTCACAATATCTTTTCTTATCTGTGACGTCCACAACAAGGACTGAGACAGCTAATGCTAATTGTGCACACTGTATTTAATTTGTAGTGTGAGTGAGCTGGCATGTTTTGGCCTAGATATTATTGAAGCAAAGTCAAGAAGGATTTGAATGCCAGGATTTTACCGTCGGGTCTTGTGACTCTGTTGCAGATCCAGTTCAATATTAACATCTGTGATGATGTGCTCAGCCTCTCGCAGCCTCGGTATTCAAAGCAGGTCTCCAATTGCGGGCTCGTGCAATTGATATATTTATAATATAGATCATGTGGATTGTTGAACACCTTGTGTAAAAGTATCTGGAGCCAATTTAAAAAAAGAAAAGACAAATCCAATACCTTACTTTGTGCTACATACCTGAGTCTATAATTACAACCAGCCTAACACCCAATGTTGAGAAATAACGTATTTGACACGTCTTCTGTGGGTAGATAGATAGATAGATAGATGGATAGATAGATGGATAGATGGATAGATGGATAGATGGATAGATGGATAGATGGATAGATGGATAGATGGATAGATGGATAGATGGATGGGTAGATAGATAGATAGGTAGATAGATGGATAGATGGATAGATGGATAGATGGATAGATGGATAGATGGATAGATGGATAGATGGATAGATGGATAGATAGATAGATAGATATAAAGGAAGATAGATAGATAGATAGATAGATAGATAGATAGATGGATAGATGGATAGATGGATAGATGGATGGGTAGATAGATAGATAGATAGATAGATAGGTAGATAGATAGATAGATGGATAGATGGATAGATGGATAGATGGATAGATAGATAGATAGATATAAAGGAAGATAGATAGATAGATAGATAGATAGATAGATAGATAGATAGATAGATAGATGGATAGATGGATGGGTAGATAGATAGATAGATAGATAGATAGATAGATAGATAGATAGATAGATAGATAGATAGATAGATAGATAGATAGATAGATAGATAGATAGATAGATAGATAGATAGATAGATGGATAGATATAAAGGAAGATAGATAGATAGATAGATAGATAGATAGATAGATGGATAGATGGATAGATGGATAGATGGATAGATGGATGGATAGATGGATAGATAGATAGATAAATAATAACTTTAACATGAAGCAATGAATGAGTGAGGGGACACAACTCCGAAAAAAGTCTATTAATTCATTTGTGCTGTAAACTACTACTACTGTTATTCTTAGTTCACCAGATTAGACAAACCTGTTGTTCCATGTCACTTTGTCCTAACATCGTGAAATACACCCAACCCTTGTTTAGATGAGAAAACACACACACAGATGTTTTGCATATATGAAAATCGGAGAAGATTTTCCCAAAACTTATGGAAATGTGCAGTCTGGCTAAGGATCTGCATCCCTGGAGAGACGTCTGTACTGCAACGGGAGTCACAAGTTACAGCCGAGAATATCTGGGGGGGTCACCGAGTTAAAACTAAGACCAAATGAATGTGTTGTACATGTTTGTTTTCCCTACAAAACACCCTCATAACGAGGCACAGGCAATGAGGCCGGACAGGTTCAAGTAAAAATGGTGCTAGCCGGCATATCATGAGAAACTTTGCACAAGACTCCACATTCACACACACACACACACACGTCACATGACAACAGGAAACCAGACATGCGTTATCACTGTGTGTATGCGGGTTCAAACTTGAAAGCATATTTTCCACAAGAAAACGGTTCACATCTTTGTCCGCCCTGCCCGTCTGCCTCACCTTGCTAAATCACACTCTGCTTATCTTCCTCCTCTATAGCTTTTACAGGTCAAACCACAGTCACCACGAAAGACTCTCAGTTTCACTATCACATCTCTTACATAAATTACCAGTAATAGGACAGAAACGGTCGTTATACACCGTGCATGCAATGTTGACGATGTAAAAAATTCTTGTTACGTACACTCGTCACTCGTCACTCCGGACATACAGTCAGAACAAATGTATGTGCACACAGAGAAAGAGAGTTATCATTATGCCGACTCACAGAACCTGTTTTGCTAAGAAAAAAAAACACAAAAAGGTGTGAAAGGTAGGGTCCCTTTCAAGACCACAACTTCCACAGACAGTTTGAGACTGAAAATAACCTTACTGCAGTTTGTGATTAGTGACATTGTTGTTCTGATCTTCAGCTGGATCCAACTATCAAGGAAACAAATATGAAACTGGCTTCATACTGGTGCATTTTGATCTTTATGTGTCGGGCATTATGCCAGTATAAGCTTTGCCATCCATCGAAGATTTTGCTATTCGTTTATTTGGAGCCACGAATCAATGAGCTTTATGGCAATACTGAACTTTTATATCATTTCTGATGAAGCAACTTGATTTATCAGGTACTGAATTCACGTGTTAAACAGAACAGATGCTAAACACTTGTTATATGATCCATCGTTACTATTTGTCACAACATACTAAGTTGTCAAATGTAATATTATACATATGAAAACTAATTATTATTCCAGCCTCATGCCATCACACTGTATAATAACAGCTAAAAAAAACTCTGGTCATAACTTAGTCACTTACAGTATATTTTGCTATTTTATTATGTATAGTTTGTTTTTCTTATTCTTTATATCCTTATACTATATGTTGTTATTGTCACTATGTGTCTGTGTAATGCTGCTGCTACACTGTAATTTCCCAGCTTGGGATCAATAAAGTATATCTATCTATCTATCTATCTATCTATCTTCTTAAATGTGAATATTTTCTGGTTTCTTTAAATTTCTTAACAAAAAAAATACTATCTTTGGGTTGTGGGCTGTTATTGGCAAAAGAAGATATTTGAGGATTTCATCTTTGGCTTTTTAAAACAGTGATCGAAATGTTTCTGACATTTCATGGACTGCACAACTAATCGATTAATTGAGAAAATAAATCGACAGATTAATGGATAATGAAAATAATCGTTAGTTGCAGCCCTAATATAAACGATTATGAGGATTTTATCAATGTTTGGGTGATTTATTATTTCCTAAACAGAATTAAGAGTAACAATATCTAATCAACCAGCACTGGGAAGACAAGCATATTGTTTAAAATCACAACTCTGATGAAGAAGAGTAACACAAGTACACAGTAAGTGTATAAAGTTGTGAATGTAATGGGAAACAGAGAGTGTGTGCGAGCATATTACTTCCTCACTCGCTCCCTGATTGTTTGTCTGATGGGGTTTTTCTGCTTCTGTAGAAAACAAGACAAGCAGAGTGAAGAGCAACAGGAAAACCACCTGTTCCACACTGCTGCTTTGCATGGACACACACTCTCCTGCCTTCACTACAAACACACACAGAGGGAGAAAAAGACAGGAAGAGGGGTGCAGACGGGTAAAGAAACATACAGACAAGGAACACAGAGATACAGTCTGGGGAGGTGACAGACAACTATAATAATAGGCATGCAGAGAGGAAGACAGGAAGACACACAGTAAGGCAGTAGACAACAACACTGCAAGAGTAAAATACCGTCCATGCGTGTCACAAGGCGCTTATTGAGACCGGAAGTGCGTGACATATTTCTTAGTGGTTTAGATAGCTACAGGACAACCCAGCAACTAAACAACATTACATAGATAAGATTATAATCTGCAGCCACACAGAGGACAAGGAAAGCCCTCAATATTCACCACACAGCCGATGAAAGACGGGAGCTTCTCTATCTTTGAAGAGTGTATTGTAGCTAGCTAACTCCCAGTTGAACCTTTGAACTGGCGGAAATGTGCATAGAGACCATGTCAACAGAGGGTAACAATTAAAACTGGAGGTGAAACTGACAAAAGTCACTCTTAAGCTAACGACAGTGTATTATCTTTTCATACAGTAGCAACAGAAACCCTTTTTCCCCAACTTAACAACGCGTAAACACTCATATACTGTAAATGACAATGATGAGCTGCTATATTTCGCGCATGCGCACGAGTACAAAGGCAAGGCAGTTTATGACAGTCAGCAGGCGAGAAGAAAAAAAAGACAGCGGAAATGAAGCTTCACGTCGCCGTTCATAGCAAAAAAGATTCAGGTTTGTTGTCGGTGGTGGCGGTGGTGGTGGAGGAAGGTTCAATAAAGGCGGCTCTTACCGAAACGCAGGGGCTGGAGCTGGTGCTGGGGGTCGGTGAACGCTGCACGGTAACCAGCGCCATTCAGCGACCGGGAAACGGACACCTGAGAGGAAGCGACAGCGGAGAGACGAGCATAATTGTTTGGAGGGGCAGGAACCCCAACCGAGCTCGGGTTGTTGGTCTTCTTTCGTTTTCCTCTCTCTTTCTCTCTGATCGTAGACTATTTGACTACTCCCCGGCTGTTTCCTCTGTCAGCGCCACCTGCGCATGCGCAACTAGCCCTGGCGTGTCAATCCTGATTAACTGTGTGCGTGCCGGACGTAAACAAAACTGTGATGAGTGTCAGTCACTCAGTAAGCCTACTACCTGCTACTGATAGTGCTAAACTGTGTTTGGGAGTAACTAGTTACATAATTTAATTACAAAATAAATTTAACTGTAATCCGTGACATCGTAAATTAATTTAATTTAATTCACTTATGAAAATGTTGATGATTACAAAGGGGGTTACATCTGAAGGCTGACCTTTAAGATTAAACTCAGGAAGGTTTTTTTCCTATTTTTTTTATATTTAACATGTTACTGAATACATATATCGCTGTTAATAATAGTATTTAGTATTTAGTATTTTGTATAGTATTTTGTATTTAATGTTTTACTATATTGTTCTTTGATGTCTTTGTGTATTAAGCTGCTGGACCCTAAATTTCCCCAAGGGGATCAATAAAGTTTACATCTATCTATCTATCTATCTATCTATCTATCTATCTATCTATCTATCTATCTATCTATCTATCTATCTATCTATCTATCTATCTATCTATCGTACATTAAGATGCAACTGATTAGTATCTTAAAACCATCCATATTTTGTCTTTCAAACTGTATTTCCCCCTTTTTTTTGTAAATGTGAAAATCAAATCAATGTTTTCAGACTTTGAAGATCTGTTAGAGCCACAGAAGGCCGAGTGGTTCTCCCTATGAGTAAACTGAACACAAGGTATAAAATCAGTGGAAAAATCAGCCCTTTAAATAATGTCAAGATTCTTTATTATTCCTCAACTATTTTCCTATTTGCATAAATTACACATCTTTTCTAACTAGTATAAAGCACCCTAAACATTTAATGCATACTGTACTCAGTCTGGGAATGTGACCACGTCAATCTTCACAACTTCACAATCTGGCAATAAAAGGACCCCCACAGCCACAGCCTGGACTAAATTCACTAAATTCACTTTAAATTGTATATTGCACTATATTTTTATTTTTATTTTTATTTTTATTTTTATTTTTATTTTTATTTTTATTTTTATTTTTATTTTTATTTTTATTTTTATTTTTATTTTTATTTTTATTTTATCTCTGCACTTTATCACACAGCCTCATCCTCAGACCTTGTTGTTCTTATTTTAGTATTTAGTTTTTCTTCTTATTTTAGTATTTAGTATTTAGTATATTGTATTTTATATTTAATTTTTTAGTATATTGTTCTTTGATGTCTTTGTGTATTAAGCTGCTGGACCCTAAATTTCCCCAAGGGGATCAATAAAGTTTACATCTATCTATCTATCTCAAGTTTTGAGACAATTCCCAAATGTAAAAAACCCCCAAAAAAGAATATCTTAGTTAAAACAGATATCTTTAGATTTTTGGTCACGTACTAAGTCATTTAAATACATTTTCATTAAAAAAAAAAATTAAATTCAGACTGAAGTTTGAGTTACATTATTCAAATTTTCATCCCTGCATTGAATCCACAAAAGGATATATACAACTTTTTTTTCACATATGTCGTACTCCCCAAGACCTGTGAACAGTATGTGTGATATCATTGGAGTTCACTTTTAAAGCTGCTTTTCAGGAAAAGAGAGAGGCCCTCCTACCTATTGTTTATCAGCCAGGAGTCTTATGATCTTTTGTGTACAGTACATATATGAGCTTCACTGAAGTGGGTGCAGCATTGACCAATTGCCAGGTAATATTTAATGACTCCTGATGTGTGGCCTGCCTGTCTAAACCTGTACTGCTACACTGTTATCTTCACTGCCTAAGGTCACAGATCAAGGATAGCAGCAACCATCCACTCGAGTTTTAAGTGTGCGTCATCAATACACGTAACACAGGCCACAGGTATGTACAGATGCATGGTACCAGCACTACCGCTATCATCCACAGCCTGTACAACCTGTTTTTTTCTTCCCTTTCCTCTTACTTGTAAACACTAGTGACCTGATACACAGACCATACTTTCCAAAATGCACAGATGTGGGAGGTCTGGATTCAAAGCAAGGCAAGTACATTTGTAAAGCAAATTTCAACAACAAGGCAATTCAAAGTGCAAAGATAGGAGGAATGTGTCCCAGTTATTGAAACCAGGAAGAGAATAGTGCCAGAATTTGTTTAGTCAGTCCCCTATTAATTTTGGTCATCACTTTACCACCTACTGTGTGTACCCATCACTTAAAAAACCTTCTCAATCTACCCATTTATCCACATAGTTCATTTTAATACTACTACTCCATCCGTTCATCCATCCATCAGGCAGCTTTCGTCGTTCTGTTTGTACCAGAGGGATTAGCAGTGCGGCCAGAGAGGAGATGAGATGGAGATTATGACAGAGATAATGGTGTTTGGATTCAGGGGTCACTAACAGGAGGCATCGGGAATTCAAAGCTGTATCTTTAATCACAGGTGAGCCATGTGCTCTCTGATCTGATTTAAGAGAATGTCTTGCCACTGGGTTTAATGCACAGAGCAGCTGATAGCATTGGAAATAACAAATGTCATGAGCAAGTAAAATGAAATGAGTGCAGGTTTTTTTTTCTCCTACAGTAGTAGCCACAGGCGGACATTCATGGTTTCCTCTCTAGCCCAAAATAGCAAGCTTACTTGTATCTTTCAGTACAGTTCACCACTTAACCCTCCTGTTGTCCTCA
The DNA here is from genome assembly GCF_963691925.1 of Scomber scombrus. NCBI lineage: Eukaryota > Metazoa > Chordata > Actinopteri > Scombriformes > Scombridae > Scomber > Scomber scombrus. The sequence goes on along the minus strand of NC_084983.1, from coordinate 26,015,872 downwards.
GGTCAAGGAAGGAAGGCAGGAAGGAAAGAAAGGAGTAAGGAGGGAGGCAGGGAGAAAAGAAGTAAGGGAGAGAAGAAAGGTGAAAGAAGGGACAGGAGGAAGGGAGGAAGGAAGGAAGGAAGGAATGAGGAAGGAAGGAAGGAAGGAAGGAATGAGGAAGGAAGGAAGGAAGGAAGGAAGGAAAGGAGTAAGGAGGGAGGGAGGGAAGGAGGAAAAGAGGAAGGAAGTAAGGAGAAGGAAGGAAGGAAGGAAGTGAGGAAAGAAAGGAGTAAGGAGGGAGGCAGGGAGGAAGGAAGGGAGAAAAGAAGTAAGGGAGGAAGGAAAGGTGAAAGAAGGGACAGGAGGAAGGAAGGAAGGAAGTGAGGAAAAAAAGGAGTAAGGAGGGAGGCAGGGAGGAAGGAAGGGAGAAAAGAAGTAAGGGAGGAAGGAAAGGTGAAAGAAGGGACAGGAGGAAGGGAGGAAGGAAGGAAGGAAGGAAGGAAAGAAGGAAGGAAGGAAGGAAGGAAGGAAGGAAGGAAGGAAGGAAGGAAGTGAGGAAAGAAAGGAGTAAGGAGGGAGGCAGGGAGGAAGGAAGGGAGAAAAGAAGTAAGGGAGGAAGGAAGGAAGGAAGGAAGGAAGGAAGGAAGGAAGGAAAGGAGTAAGGAGGGAGGGAGGGAGGAAAACAGGAAGGAAGGAAGGAGAGAGGGAAGGAAGGAAGGAAGTGAGGAAAGAAGTATGGAAGGAGGAGGGAGCAAAGAAAGAGGGAAGGAGGGGAAGAACGAAGAAAAAATTAAAGAAGGAGGGAGGAAGGAAGGAAAGAAGGAACAGTCAAAAGAGATGGGGTCAATTTGACCCAGGAGGACGACAGGAGGGTTAAATAAGTCCTTTATGTCACTGACTTCCCTCAAAGTGTCGAGCCCCTGTCTGCTCATTGTAATCAATCTCAATAATATTTTTTTAAATTGCATTGCATACAAAACAGCGAAGCAATGTAAAACATTACCAGCTGTGGGCCTGACTCAGTTTACTGTAGTTTTAATGCTGCAGTAAGGACAAAAGCAACAGAATAGTATGAAAATAAGACAAGCAGCGACTAAAAATATTCTTCATATACTGTTTATGTTAACTGTATATGTTATGTCAGTGTTCTGCTTAATTTGTACGCATTATTTTCTCAAACGCCATGTCTGATATAACACTGAAAATCACCCCCTACAAATCAGGAAAATATAATATAAATGAAATAGTATGGCATTGGGCGAAAAATAATAATAATGGCAACAAACAATAAACACATTTTAAATGTATTTATTATAAGTTTTGTGTAACTTATTATTATAAGTTACACAAAATGTATAGGGAGAAATAAGATTGATTATTGAGACAATCAGTCAATCCCTCTTCAGCACTTTTGTACATAAGGTGTGTTCATGGGAATAGAATAGAAATAGTATTGTAAGCATCCTAATGTCATTCTTATAATATTGGCACTTTGAAATCTGGTAATTGTGGTGATATAAAATGTGGTTCCCAAGCTTGAGATTAATCTGCGATCAAAATAACATAATGATCAGAAATGTGAAAATGTAATTCTGCTACACATTAGTATCTTATTATTGTACTTTTCTCTAATTTTCCTTTTTATTTTGAGATACTATGTACCTCACAAAAAGCATTCAAATGTGACAGCCTTAAAAAGAAAGAAATCAATTGTGTTCACTTTGTATAATCTGTAATTTGCTGTCAGAGGTTGATGCAATCAATCTCCAAATCACTAGATCATCACACATCATCTGGAGCAATGTCGCCATCTAATGGTTGGAATTATTGTAATAAATCACTACTGCTTCTACAATTAAATATGTTTTTTACGTTTGGGATAGGGATCTGTGATAGTCGTGTTCTTTTTGTGTCAATCCGATGGCATTTTTGCTGTTTTTTTTTTCTTCCAAAAGCCTAAAAATTAGTGATAAATCCCATTTTGTTCATCTTCTTTTATTCGTCAATTGAAGCCCGCACATTCGCAACAACCTTAAACACCGATATAGAACAAGTGCACTCGTTAATATTATTTAAGTAAACAAAAAATAGGTGTGAATATATAAAATCAAAAAATAATAAAATAATACATAATACATAAAATAAATAAAACAACAGAATGGAGTGAGGTGTTAGATGAAGACGTTAAAACGTGTCGAATCTGCTGTGCTCGTTCATAATCAGCAGAGCAAGATGGCGGTCCCTACAAAACAGTAAGTTGCAAAAAATGCTAACAAGATCATGATGTATGTGATAAAACAGTCTCGGCTCCGGTTTGTAGTTATAGTTACAGACTCGATAAGTAAATCCACTCACTGTAGCGGCCGTGGTGTTGTTTTTAAACGCGGAAGTTGTCCCCTCGCTGCTATTGTAGCTAAGCTAGTTATGGATATGCTAACCTCGGTCATAAAGCAGCTAGTTCACGTTTACGAGATTAAAAGAAGCCAAATATTTATCAGCTGCCTCTTTGTTTGACTAGACACACTGATACATGTCCTCTTTGAGTTTTGCTTCACTGATGGCAGTCTTTTAGGTCGAGTTAATACAACTTTTACAGTAAAAATGTCGGCCCATTCAAGGTAGATTTCACACAGCAGGCTCTGTTGTTTTGGTACATGACGTCCTTCACAATGAAAAGTGCATTTAAAAAATAGTTTCACCGTTTTTACAAGCCTGTCTTCAACACAGAAGGGGGCTTTTCTTGCTATAAGTTAATCATTTCTCCTCTTCATTAAAAGAGCTCCTTCAAATGTGCTTTCAGTGATTCAGTCATTTAAAAGTTGATTTAAAGCTTATATGAGGCTTCAGTCACATCTGCCACATAAACAGCCTTTTTAGTATCAAATTCCCTCTTTGTGTTTCCGTGTTGAGCTGTGGTGGAAATAAACAAAAAGATAGACTTTGGCAGATAAATTTAAAAAAAGATCTTTTCTTGGTTGGGCTTTTGGATTTTGGCCTAAATCAGCCTTTAGAAGTTCATTATGAAGAGATCTTCTAATGGTCTGTATAAACAGGAGGAATGATTACAGCAAGAAAAAACCTCCTTCAGTCTTCATTTGGGTACTTGGTTATTGTTTTAAAGGTACAGTGTGTTAAATTAAGCATCTAGTTGAACAGACTTGGCAGAAATGTAATATTATATTCATAAGTATGTATTAATTTGTGCATAATTACCTGACAGTAAGAATTATTGTGTTTGTTTTCGTTACCATAAATGAGCCCTTTATATCTATATAAGGAGCAGGTCCTCTTCCATGAAACCTACAGTTGCCCAGAACAGACACTGGCTCTAAAGAAGGCCTTTTGCTTTATGTTCAGGTAGCTAGTTTAGTCCAGTGGTTCCCAACCTACGGGTCAGACCCCTCCCAAAGGGTCACCGGAGAAATGTGAGGGGTCATGCAATGATTAATGGGAGAGGAGAGAAGAAAAATAACTTTCTGATACACAAATGTGTTTTCAGTTTTTGGGCTTTTTCTCTAATGTTTTTTTGGTGAAATATTATATATTATATCATTTGAACATTTATTGAAATGAAGCCATGTGAGAAGTTTAGAGGGAAAAATCACTATTTGGTGGAGCTGTTAACAACTCATAGACATCTGAAATGTGACCCCAACTACTCTGGTTTCATCTTTAACAATGTATTGTATTTTAAAAGCTTGTTATATTATCCATTGTGTCAAATCTACATCTGAAAAGTAAATATAGCTGAAATGTGTAGTGGAAATATAAAGTACCATCACATTGAAATACTCATGTTAAGAACAAGTACCTCAAAATTGTACAGTACTTGAGTAAATGTACTTCAAAAGTAAGTATAAAACACTATTTGAACATTTTACTGTTCATTTGAATGACTGCTTTAGTTTTGATATCAAGCCTTTACATTTGTCCCTGTAGCTATGCCACTGCTCTTGATAAATATGCACTTAAGAAAGTTTTGCATGTGAAATACTTGTAAATATTACTGGAAAGGATTTAAGAGACCTTTTTTCCTCATTTTCCTCATCTTCCTCATCTTCGTCAGGTACGGGCTGATCTTGCCGCAGAAGAAAGGAGCGTCAAAGACGGCAACCCTGCCGAGACCCTCGGTGTTTGGGGATGACTCTGATGAGGAGGTGGGTGTTATTTTGGTTTTGGGGCAGTATAACTTGACTAACCACTGCATGTGATTTAGTTATGTTCACTATTATTTAAACTGAAAGTACAATTTAAGAAAAAACATATCCAGCTGTTAGTTGGCCTTTAGTACATTTCTGCCCAAATAGACTGAATGTGTTTTGTTATGTTTGGTTCCTCAGACTTCAGTTGGGGAAAGTCTGCAGAGAGAAGCTATCAAGAAGAAGATGATGAAACAGGTGAGAAGAGATGTAAAGTTTTTATATGACTTGAGTCCCCTTCATGTTATAAACTATTCTCATTTCTCTGGGAGTGACATTTCATCCGTCTTTGTTTTTCACTCTCTCCGTCTAAAGACACGTTTGGAGATGCAGAAGGCCCTGGAACAGGACAGCACTGTGTACGACTACGATGGCGTGTACGATGACATTCAAAAACAAAGACAAGAGAGCAACAAGAAAGTTCTTGGAGGGGTAGATAAAAAGGTAACCTTATTTATTCTGCATTTGTCAAAACCATAGACTGTATATTAGAAATGGACGTAACATCCGTGACGTCACCCATTGGTTTGTGGACTGCTGCTTGGAGGCCAATAGTATCGGATCTGAGCAGCGCCATCTTGAAAATTTCAGGTGCATGTCAGGAAAAATAAAAACACGGATTCTACTTATATGGGCATCAGGAGGAGCATGAGGCGCCCTCCTGAACCTGTGAACCAATCAACCTGTCAATCACGACGTAGCCACGCACTAATGCATACCCTGCTTTATCGTCACATATAAAATCAGGGAGGCCAAAATGTCCCAAATGAACATCATACTGCATTGAAGAAGGCTTTAAACTAGCGATTGAGACCATAAACACATTTTGAAAACGTTTACTGAGGTTAGAAATCAAGTGAGAAGTTGGTGAATTCTCCATTGACTTGTATAGAGACGGAAGTCCTTTTGACACCAAAACGGTCGCCCCCTGGTGGCCTTTTGATAGAATGCAGTTTTAAGTTACTTCCGCGTTGGCATCATTTCAGAGGACCGGAACTCCCCGTCTGGTCAAAACTGGGACTTCAGAGTGATGTAATGATTAAGGAGACTTTCCTTAAAGAGTCTATACCAGCCAGCATGCACCCTACTAAAATATCATGGGTTTATTGTGACATACTACTGGAGGAGGAAAAGCAAAATGTGAGCTAGAACCTACTCATGAACATTGTATATCCTGTTCTGTCTGTGTCTCTTTACAGCCAAAGTATATCCATCAGTTAATGAAAGCAGTCGAGGACCGAAAGAAAGAACAAGAACGGCGGGAAGACCGGAAGATCCAGAAGGAAAGGGAGGCAGAGGGGGAGAAGTTTGCCGATAAAGAGGCTTACGTTACCTCCGCCTACAAACAAAAACTGCTGGAGCAGAAGGAAGAGCAGGAGAGGGAGAAGAGAGAGGCAGAGATGGAAGGTTAGACTCTTCAAGACAATTTTTAGGCTGCATGCAGATGTTTACCATGTGATGTGTGATTTCTACAGTGGCACTGGCCCTGCAACAAACATGACAAAACACAAGCAAATGAAGAACACACGTTCATCAATTTGACAACACATACACAACATTTAGAAAAATAATGCAGTTTAGTTAGAGAACACAAGCAAAACAGAAAACACAAGCAAATAGTGGGTTAGGGGGTGAAATAAGTACTTACCAAGCTCTGAAGACCAATATCTGTAATTAGAAAAAACACAATACAAGCCCTGTTTAGATACTGAAGGTGTGTCTATATCTGTCACAGTTAGCCAGCATCACACACTCACAGACACAATCACTGAACATCTTTGCTTTGTCTGTTTACATTTCAAACCACCCATGAATGAAGCTTCAATTTGATTCACTCAAATCAGTTTCTTTTTTTTTGCTTCTAAAATCCGGATATTTTCAAAACAAAACAAAAAGTTTAATGGCGTTTAAAATATTTTATTGAAAGCAAAAAAACAATGAATCCAACTCGAACCCTTTTGCATACTGTGGCTAGGCAATATCAGTAAAACAAATACCTTGTATTAATTCATATATTTATTTATTTTTATAAATAGCCGCTTTGGATGTGAAGAAACAAAAAGATCTGAGTGGCTTCTACCGACACCTGCTGAATCAGACTGTGGGAGAGGAGGCGATACCAGATCGCTCAGCTAACAGGTCAGTAGTAACTATGCAGCCACCGACCTCAGCTGGACTTTTAGTTAAGTAGAAAATGTTAAACTAAAATACGTCAAGGCTTTAATTGTATCTCTGTTCTTGCTTCCACAGAACTCCAACATCAAAGGTTTCAAAAGACACAGAGACAAAGACAACCTCACCCGTTCCCTCACCTACATCCCATGACAATATCCCGAGTTCCTGTAGTGACAGCGAGGAAGGGCATGAGCAGAAGTCTGGCTTTAGCAAGCCTGGGGCTGGTTCTACACACTCAAAACGTCAGTACAGACAGAGGTCGCCTTCATCAGGGAGTGGGGAAGAAAAGGAGAAGGAGAAAGAGAAGGAGAGGGACAGACAAAAGAAGGGCAACAGAGAACAAGACAGAGACAGAGTTAGAGGGAGGGACAGGGATAGAGACAGAAACAGGGGAAGGGAAAGGGATGACAGGCATGGAGGAAGAAGAGACGACAGAGATAGAAGGAAAGACAGGGAGAGGGACAGAGACAGAGGCAGAGAAGATGACAGAAGCAGAGGCAGGGGGAATACAGAGAGGGAAGACAGGCACGGGAAGAGGGAGAGGAGTCCTAAAGACAGAGAGCGTGATAAGAATGGGGAAAGAGAAAGGAGGAGGAATCCAGAAGAAGACAAGCGGAAAGATAAAGATCGAGATGAAGAAGAGGAGAGAAGGATGGACCCAGAGAAGGAGAAAATGCTGAAGAGGGACGAGAAAGATCCCGAAAAGAAGGAAGCTGTTGGAGAACAGAAAAGGGAAAGTAAGGAAGGTGAGGAGAAAGAAGAAACTGAGGAGATGGTGAACAAGTTTGCTAAGCGCTGCAATGATAATACTGTGAGTTCGGCCAGAGAAAGGTACCTGGCCAGACAGATGGCACGCTCAGCCTCGAAGACCTATATCGAGAAGGAAGAAGACTGAGAGCGGTCCAGTTCATTATGCAAACATTGCAAACATCGCTGAATTCACTAGAAAAACACTCATATCTGCAAGGCTGATATTCCATATGTGACTTACTGTCAACAAATCCCATGAACAAAAGCAACAATGAGTTAATCTCTCAATATTTTGTTGACTTCTCTACCTGTGTGTGTGTTTGACTTTATTCAAGATGTTTCAATAATGTATGTTTGCATGTAATTTCCTATAACAGCGGGGTACTCTAATTTCTAACAAATGTTCTTCAACCAGGACTAAAGTGTGCATTTATTGAGCTGCAGATGAAAACACTTGTGAGTGTTTATAGCAGAGGGGCAGTGTATGTGAGACTTAAAACCAAACTACAGTGACTATGTTCAGCATAAGGATGGTGACAATGCAACAATGAATTATTAGTTTATTATAAATTGTTCATGGTGGTAAATATTTAATTATGGTTGCAGTTAATTTTCAAGCAGTAATGCAGAACATTTTATGGTTCAAGCTTCTCAAATGTAAGAATCTAATGACATCACCAATCTGATGACATCACCAGTCTGATGACATCACCTTGGGTTCTACAAAATTGTGATGGGCACTTTTTCTCCATATTTTGATATTTCATACACCAAAATGAATCATTAATTGAAGCCATTGGTAGCTGCAGGTCTAGTCTTGATGTATGTTTAATTGTGGTGGTCTACAGCACTGAAGAATCATTCATATCACGCTCCGACTGCATGCAACACCTGTTTGTAGAAGGCATTTATTTTACATGAGATTTGTTGACAGTAAGAAATGTATAGAGTATATAACGAGCCAGCCTTATGCTGCAACCTCTGACATCATCGTGCACTGCAGTGGACAGATTCAAACAGCAGAGTGTGTCCATGAGACGCGGACAGTAAACGATGTATTGATGTATTATTGTGAAAATAGGAATGCTGATTTATAAATGTGTTTTGAGCCTTCATCACATACATGAATGAGTGTACAGGAAATTGTTATCTTATTGATTAATTGGGGAGACGGATGAATGCGGAGTGACGTGTGAGGCAGTGATGGATCTGATTAGCTTTGTTGAGGTTTTTGTATTTTTCTGGTGTAGTTTGTGCCGAGTAAATAAAACAATTTCAAGACCAGCTTCTTCAGTTGGTTTCAGTTTATTCTGCCATCAATTGCAACATACTTTATGATTTTTCCATCTCCTTATACAAAGTAACAAGATGATGGCATTTATTGCACAAGAAGAGTTTTAGCACAGGAATGTGTTACTGCTTCACAGAGTTTGTGTAATAATGTTTAATAGCAGTAATCTCATCTGTGTCTCCTCTGCCGCCGATGCTGGTCTAGTTGTACATCATGTTGCTGGACCACTGAAACAAAGGAAAAGACAGATTGTAGAAAATGTTAGTACAATCTCAAAGGTACTGTGCAGGAAACTCTGCCCTCTGCCTGTATTTTCTTATTATTTTGGTTCACACATCATCTGTTTTTTTTGTTGCGTAATCCACAACTGGGATTCAACTTGCCTCTTCCCAGTTCATGGTGATGACTCCATCAGATGAGTTGTTCTTGAAAACATCTGTGAGGAAAACAAACCAGAAACTTCACATTTTGCAAATTCCACATAAGCTAAATATTATATAAAGTTTGATGCTGCACACTTTTCAAATGTATCATCTGTGACGTTTATTTGAGATTGGTCAGAGACTTTGAGATTTTGTCACTTATCCCCATTATTCTCTTTATTCTGAAGAAATAGCTACAAGCCTAAATACTGTGGTTGCAATCACTCACCTGATGCATTCTCCATGCGCAACATGAGAACAATGAAGTCCTCCAGGGTGGTGTATGAGCCTGAATAGCGGATCATCATTATCTGCACCATGAAATCATTGGCGTCTATTCCTGGTACAAACACAAGAACAACATCGGTGGTTACAATTAGGAATAAAAAGTATGTTTCTTGCACTTTCTTGTATTGGTATATACGCTTATTTTTTAAATTTCAGTTACTGATAAATATTGTTACCTTTAGATTCAATTGCCTTCTGGACCTCAGAGGACTGCAGGGTCCCATTCCTGTTCACATCTGAGCGTTTGAAGAGAGTCTGAAGAAAAGACGTTTTTTACTATTAACTGCACATTACGGACACATAACTCTCAGAAAATGAAATGATTATCTGAAACATATCTTCATCATGCATTACCTTATATTCATTGATCTTGGTCCACAGTTTTGAGAACTCAGGGAAGCCCATCCTCCAGTTGTGGTCAGTCTTTGCAAGTTAAAGATGTCTCATTAAAAAAACTGATTAAAAAATAAATGAACTCCCAATTAGGAAGTTTTTACTTTCTGGGATCTTAATGTATGATAGGTTGATTTGTAAGATTAAAAGAACATCTAAACAAGGTAAAGCAGTTTTCTTTTGTTTGTTTTTGTAGGATACATCCATCATTGTAATCATGCTCCTGCAGGTGTCGTAGCCCCAAGAGGTGCCTGTGAACAGTTACACAAAAAAAAAAAAATCCCTCAAATCCACAAAATAACTCAACTGGTTGTGAAACTGCAAAAGGGATTGAGATTTTGAATATTTTATATCAACTCACCATGGGGGAAGTTGTCATTCAGGAGCTTGCGCAGCTGTCTGGCGCTCAGGTTTCCTCTCTGACAGCAGACACATAAACAACAACAACTGATCAATATCAGAAAAAGAACCAAGCAGATGGTTGAACAGAGAAGAAGAAGAAAAATGATTTGAAGACATGATGATTGGAAATCAGAGGAAAAACACCACACCTGATCAGCATAGCGCTTGAACAGGGCACGGTCAGAGTCTGTGTCATCATCATCGTGGTCGTCATGGTCATCATCATCATCGCTGTGAGTTGATGGCTTAAATAGAAAAAATGTTGGTCTTTAAAATGTTCAAGTTAATAGATTAGACATCATATTGGTAAACAGTCCTGCACTCTTTCACTCCATACCTTGGGAACATCGTTGTCCTCATCATCGCTATGGTGGTCATCATCATCATCCTCATCATGGTCATGGGGGCTGGAAGCAGAAGAGGATGTTTTTAAAAAATCTGACTACTACACTACACTACACCAAAGTCTCCATTTGTGACTTTTATTTCAAATATCAAAGTCCTTACCTGATTTTGCTGTCAGCCTTGGAGAAGACGGTCAAAACAAATTCTGCATTCTGGTGGGCTTTGTAGGTGGAGGGAACAATCACATACTCGCCAAGCTCCAGGCTGTACTCCCCAATCTTTTCCCTTTGGTAGGCGTACATTTGTCTCAAGTTTACGGGGCGGCTTCTGTCGAAGAAGGAGGAAGGCAGGCGGCCTGATCGTGTCTGGAAAGAACATGAATCGTATTTAACCCTCCTGTTGTCTTCGAGTTAAGGAAGGAAGGATGGAATGAGGAAAGGAAGGGAGGAGGGAAGGAAGGAAAGGAAGGGAGGAGGGAAGGAAGGAAGGACGGAGGAAAGAAGGAAGGAAGGTAGGAGGGAGGGAGGGAGGAAAAAAGGAAGGAGGGAGGGAGAAAGGAAAAGAGGAAGGGATGAAGGAAGGAAAGAAGGACAGAGGAAAGAAGGAAGGGAGGAAGGAAAGGAAGGAAGGAGGGAGGGAGAGAGGGAGGAAGGAAGGAGGGAGGGAGGGAGGGGGGAAGAAAGAAAGGGGGATGGAGGAAGGAAGGAAGGACAGAAGGAAGGAAGAAAGAAAGGGGGATGGAGGAAGGAAAGAAGGAAGGGAGGAAAGACAGAGGAAGGAAAGAAAGAGAAGGAGGGAGGGAGGAAGGACAAATAGAAGGAAGGAAGGGAGGACAGAAGGAACAGACGGGGTCAATTTGACCCGGGAGGACGACACGAAGGTTAATGTAGTGAAATTGTTTGGTGGGCATCAAATTGTATTATTCAGGAGATTTAAATGTGATGTATATTCTTCAATGTGCTTACCCCTTCTGGAACCTGTTGGGGGTGAAATGGGAAGAAGAATATCATTATACTGTATACCATCAGTTAATGTTTGTCACAGCAATAGCCTCAAACAATGAGCATTAATTTAGTTGAATGAGCATTTAATATCCAATCAAGCAAAACCGAGAATGCTGACCTTGTAGACGCTAATGTTAATTGCATGATATCTCTTTTGTGCATCTTTGCGACCCTCCAGCTGAGGTTTCTGCATCAGAGAAATCAAGATGTTCATGTCGTTCTCCTCTTTCTTGTTTATCTTGGTCACATTGATGCGATACTGAGGATTCTTTGCGAAGGACCCTACAGGTAATGAGAAAGATTAATAATGTTTCAGAGAAGTGGTGGTGAAAAAGACAATAAACATCTTATCTCTGCAGGTAAGAGGATGGATTTGACTCACCGGTGCTGCTTCTGCCACCAGCAGTTCTGCCAGCTACCCATTTGCCATCGTAAATCATGCACTTCCACTGGCAGGTGAGGTCACCGTCCGTAAAGTTGGGGTTCTCACAGCAGATGGACATCATGTTGAAGTAGTGACAGAAGTCCTCCAACTCCATCCTGATACACAGAGACAAACCATATATTATCAGGCCTCTTTCGAGTTTTTGACCAAGTTTAAATGATTCAAAACAAAAAATAATTTAAGAGCTAATTTACCAGAACTCTCCATCTTCGCGGACAGAACACTTGGACCGATCATCTGAGCTTACTCTGTCCCACAAATTTGACCTGAGCAACAGAAGAAAATAAACAGTCTTGATTATTTATCTTCACAGACAAATAACAAGTCTTCAGTAGCAGTGTAAATTATTTTATTGCTACAGGATGCATATCTGGATTGATTTAGAATAACTTTAATTACTTGTCACTCCAATCCCCGCTCCACTCTTGGCTGCCCCAGGGGTTCATGCATCGCACCAGCCTCTTTTTAGAGCCATAGAGCTCCACCTTAAAATGAAATGATGAATTGACAAATTAAATAGGAAACATGCAATGCCTCTAGTATGGAACTTGCAGCCAAAAAAAAAAGATTGCTGACAAAATATTGTTGGAAATTAAACCCCTAAGGCTCTTTTGCCATGCATGCTCATATTAACTTTTGCAACTCAGTAGTTTACCTCAGTGACTCCTGTGACAGAATAAGCATGAGCATCCACCAATCCAGTGTTTGCTACGGTGTTCACAATCTCACCCTGAAACAGATAAAACAGTTAAATTACCATCATGAGGTTGATTTTTATGTTTTTATTCCTCTAAAAAACTGGTCCTTACCCCTTTAGGTGCAGTTCCGCAGCAAATCATGGACTTGCATCCAGTGGCTCTGCTCAGTTGGAGCCACAGCTTCTCATCATGGGAGTAATCATGGACCTGCCTGAGTTCAAAAGTCATGTGCACACCTCCGCAGAAATCCTTGCAGGCCTCTGATGGCAACCCAGCATTCATGTCAGCGTATGTACCGCACACCCTGAAGGAGACATACAAAAAAATGTTTGCTAATACTATATCTGCAGCTGGTTATACAAAACCTATAGTGAGCTACCAAAGTGCTCTATATGAAGTTTAGTGAGTTGTTTACATACTTGGCATATGCTTTCTCCATCAGAGGAGCCCAGAACTCATTTCCACCTTTGGAGCGCACAGAGAGCAGCTGGCCATCGATCGTTGGCAGGTGGTCGTCAATGACAACATCCACCCACTTTCCAAACCTCCAGAACTGGCAAAGAAAGGACAACAAACAATTTACAAGTCAGCCGATGAACCTGAATGTATTGTGCAGATTTACTGTGAAGGCATTGTTTTAATTGCTAAGTGCTCTTTTTTTTTTTTTTACCCTAAAGTGAAAGATTCCTGCATAGTTCCTGAAGGACTGGTCCATGGGAACAACTTGTGCCATCAGGCCTTTCTGGAATGTCAGCGCAGAAATTGCAGCCAAAAACCAGCAGTTACCTGGTCAACAAAAAAACAAAAAAAACAAGAGTTTATCCTCCAACACTGCTACATAGTTCAAGTTTCACCTGGGTAAGATATTATTACTTATTGTTTTTATCTTTACTGTACACCAGAAATCCTTGCTTACCAACATTGCCTTGACCAAAGTCAAACCGTGAAGCTCCTTTCAAGCTGAAGGAAGGCTCATCGCTGCTGCCTTGTGCTTTCAGGATGTCCTTGACAAGATAACAAGGAGAAAAAAACAGATTTAGACACATATGTAAAAACCCAACTATAAGAAAAAAAAACTTCAGAATGTGAATGTGGAGGGAAGAAACTGTATTTTACCTTTGGGCGAAGCCATTCCACTTTGTTCTCTTTCCATGTTGGCATATCAGGCAGGTCTCCCAGAGATCGGTTGTCAGGTGGGAAGGTGCTGTCCACAAACAGTTTGTCTCTGCGGTTGCTGTAAGCTTTCAGCTGCTCGTAGTCTTGGTTGCTGAACTTGGCAGGGTTAGTTGGGCTTCCCTCGCTGCCATCTTGGTAGCGCAGGTTGATGATGGACGTGCAGGTTCCAGTTTCAGACATGTTGACGAGTGGTTTCCAATCTCTGAGATACGAGAAGAAAAGACAAAATATGAGAATTCTAAATCTAAGTTGTGATGCAAACGCTGTGTTTCTGAGATGAATGGAGATAATTACCTGACAGACGGCTTTAACCAACTGCTGCTTCCTTACAAGAGAAGACTCTTGGAGTTGCCCAGTGTGGTCTGTGCAACGATCAGCTGTCTGTCCCTCGCTTATATTCCCACTGTCTTACGTAAGTTTGGAGTCAGACCCGCCCACAAAACCTATAATTACATGGTTTCTAGTAGGAAAACTGGTTTTATGGCATAAATCATGAGATCCACTTAAGTGTCACCTGATATTTACATTGTCTCCTTGAATGTCAAGTCCGTCTGCATATTTTGTATTTTTTATTTATGGGCTTGACTGAACAAGAACTGTGTTGTAGACTTCACACGAAGCAGAAACAGAAATCTGTGACACTAATTTATATTTTCTGTTTTTCTTCTCTGTAAGTGCAGAAGTTCGAAGGATTTTTTTCATATTTTGTGGTTACTTAAGTGATCATCATTGCACACACAGTGAGGTGCAGACCAATGAAAACTTAAATGCAAGTTTTTAGAAAAAAAACATGGAAAACTCTGCAGTACATCATGTTTGCATGTACAAGATTTGGAGGTATTGAAATGTGAGGTATTAAAATGTGACTTTAGCCTACAAGAATTGGGGGAATTTCCCTCAGGTCTGTACTAGTGCCGGTGGGATCAGCGAGACATGCCAGTGAAAAAAACAATATATTTGCATGAAAGTTGGGGAAAAAAAGATGTCTGACACTTACAATGGCCTCTTAATCCGTGTGATCCTTAGTAAGTGGCTCAAACTTTGCAGTGAATGAGATCATGACAGTTGCATTTATGGATTTTATGTGAGCTATAACACATTGTTTTAGCAATAAACTGACTAAAATCACACAGCAACATTTACAGAGTGGAAGATTTGCTTATTTCAATCAACTTTTGATCATAATATATGAATAATATATGAAAATAAGATTTGTATTCATTCACTTGAAGGATTTGAAAAATGTATGTTTACGTCAAACTATGCTGCTTGGATTAGTGAAACTTGCCCGTTTGTTCCTTAGGACACATACACAGTAATATACAATAAATATTTTAAAATGTTCTTTTGAAATGTTGAGATAGTGGATAGAGAAGTGTTTTAAACATAACTATTACATCCATGGCACAAACCTGCAAAACCTTATCAGTTAAAGCTCCATTAATTAATTAATAGTATTAAAGACAATGATCAGGGCTGCAGTAAGATGTTGTTTTATTGTCTATACAACTTTTACGTAACCCAGGACACATTTTGGATCTTTCTAATCAAGATTTCATTCCAATCTGGTCTTGGGTTATGAAATCATTTCTGAATCAGGCTGCAGAATTTGCACATTAACCACTTACTACATTAATAAATAGCAATGCAACGAGAGCAATCAAAGAATAATTTAAACATGTTGCAAATCCAAATGTTGTGTGTGCACACTGTACACACACATGTGGGAATGTGTGTTCCATCAGCAAGTCTTAACACATGACAAAAATCCTCTCTGTCTGTTCCATACATGTTTTTGCCTCAAAGGCTCACAGTTGCCCCTCGGGACAAATGGTGTCTAAACAAGAAATGCAGGTGGTTTTGTCTGCAGCGCTAACCTCATATTACTATTACATAATGCACAATCAGAACATGAAGTACTGAGCTCAGTATCAGTTCACAAAAAAAATTAAATGAATTTAAAAAAGAATCTGTGCTTATTGCATTATTGCTTGAATCTTTCTGTAACAGTAAAAATAAAATAGCATTGAAAAAAATAAAAAATCTTTTGCATGCAGACAATAAACTCTTGCAGGTGGCACCGTTACTGTTGTTTTCCAAACTTTAAAATGCATATTATGACACAAGTGACAAGGTCTTGATGTACAGACAAGTCACAAACATACAAATATTGGATGATTTTGTAATGTTCATTCAAAGAAAAGACGCTGAGAGCAATTTTCCTGTTTTGTTTTTGGGTGTACTGGAGCAGGATGTGGACAATTACTGTGCACATCATCACACGGCAACTGCTGTGCCTACATACCTTTATACACTCTGTGCCCAGATTTCATGCATCACATCAGATATTTCCTAAATGTTTTTGCATCTTTCTTTCTTTTCATGGTCAACCCCATAAAACGTTCTTGTGCTGCAGTATTTAGGTATTATTTTGTCAAAGGCAAAAATCTCTATCGATGCTCTTTTTGATGCTTGTGCACAAGGTTGAAGTAAACAAAATTATGCAGAAAATGTTCTGACATGTCCGTTCATACTGTATATCTGGATATTCTTTGCTAGGAGGTGCTATATACTTCTGTCAGGCTCTCTCAAGGTAAAACTTCCAAACATGTCATTTTTAAAAGTTTTTCACCAAAAATCTTTATGAAATATTACTGAACATAAATCCAGTGCATTTTCACCTCTGCATTTATCAAGCTCCCTTTCATTCATCTGATTGTAAGACCTCAGACGGAGGCTTCTTCTACATCTTTTTTAATCATCTTTTAAGTTAGCAATTTCTGGCAACACAACCACTTACGTGAGAAGCTAAATTAATACCAGTCATGCAATAACTGAGCCGTGGACCAAAAAATTAATGAAGCATTTCAAAACAGAAAGAAGGAATATGGATATGTTTCTATCTGGGACAGAAGCATGAATGACTGATTAAATAAATATTAAGAAATTTGATATTTTGAAGAAAAAGGAATCACAAGGTAGAGAAGAAATAAAAGTAATAATTGCACAAGTTTACAAAAAGGCAATACTGGCTACAATAATGAATATTGACGTGATTGCTGAAGGCAGTTTTACATTTCCTTGCATGGGTTGGTTGTATACAAGCCAGCGAGTTTCATCACTTTCCAAAACTGCTCATGAAAAGCATTGAATACAAATGTGCATGCTATCATGGCCATAGTCATAATCTAACGTGGTGATTATGTTTACTTTCTCACCTGCAAGTACACAGCAGCAGAACTAATAACTGATGACAGTAGGTATCACCTCTTGCTATAATCAAACCGGTTCAAGAAAGCAGAATTTACCTCTGAGCGAAGCTTACAGCACGTCAGTCAGTTCAGCTTTCACCTGTGTTTGAAACCATAACAACAATTTGCAAGGAATGTTTAAGAAGAATGTATGCAGTAACACAGCATACTATACCATCGCTCCACCGAGACTGTAAACATAATTATAATTTAAGTCTGCTGCTAATATAAACAGTTCTACTTCTCTACCATCATCATCATCATCCTGCTATTGACGAGTCTACAAAAGGGTTTGCTTGAGTGCTCATTTGTCCCCAGGGCAATAAAAGGACCCTCACAGCCACAGCCTGGACTAAATTCACTAAATTCACTTTAAATTGTATATTGCACTATATTTTTAGGTTTATTTTTATTTTTACTTTTATTTTATTTTATTTCTGCACTTTATCACACAGCCTCATCCTCAGACCTTGTTGTTCTTATTTTAATATTTAGTATTTAGTTTTTAGTTTTTCTTCTTATTTAGTATTTAGTATTTAATGTTTTAGTATATTGTTCTTTGATGTCTTCGTGTATTAAGCTGCTGGACCCTAAATTTCCCCAAGGCGATCAATAAAGTTTACATCTATCTATCTATCTATCTATCTATCTATCTATCTATCTATCTATCTATCTATCTATCTATCTATCTATCTATCTATCTATCTATCTATCTATCTATCTATCTATCTATCTATCTATCTATCTATCTATCTATCTATCTATCTATCTATCCATCCATCCATCCATCCATCCATCCATCCATCTATCTATCTATCCATCCATCCATCCATCCATCCATCCTTCCAAGTTCCCTTGTGTATTTTATGTGCAATGACAATACAGTGTCTGTCTGTCTGAGTTGCTTGCAAAAAAAGTCAAAACATGTCATAAATCTCAAATCTCAGGTACACCATGTTTATGTCGATGTTCTCGTTCCACCGAGGTATTTTCTCTTAAAATGTGACTTTACCCAACAAGAATAGGGGGAATTGTCCTCGGGTCTGTACTGTCAGCGAGACTTGCCAGTGGCAACATTTGTTCTTAAGTACTGTCATACACACAATGATTTACAAGAAGAAATAAACAGGTTTTAAAACATTCTTTAAAACAAGAAAAGAAGATTTGCATGAAGCTGTTTTTCACTGAACAGGAAGTGTGACCTAGATTAGTCTGTGAAACTGTAGGTACATTTTAAATTTGTAAATCTATTTATTATTTGTGTTTTTCTTCTCTGTAAGTGCATACAATCGAATGTTTGTTCCTATTTAATGGGGATTTAAATTGAGGTGCAGACCAATGTGAGCTTCAGTGTAAGTCCATCACAATAAAACATGTGGCAAAACTCTCCAGTACACACAAGGAGGGTTGAATGGAGGGCATCTGGACTTGGCTGCAGATACTTAAAGACGTTTGGCCTCTCATAGTTACCGTATTTAGTATATCGTAGTATATGTATCGCCACTATGTGTCCGTGTAATGCTGCTGCTACACTGTAATTTACCAGCTTGGGATCAATAAAGGATATCTATCTATCTATCTATCTATCTATCTATCTATCTATCTATCTATCTATCTATCTATCTATCTATCTATCTATCTATCTATCTATCTATCTATCTATCTATCTATCTATCTATCTATCTATCTATCTATCTATCTATCTATCTATCTATCTATCTATCTATCTATCATCCAAGGGGCTTCTTCAGTTCTGACTGGTGGGGAGTCTCCAGTATTTAACCCCTGTGGGATCATTATCACGGTTATGAAACACTTGATTCATTCTCTGTTGAGGGATGGTTTCCCTTCTTTGACATAGATAGACACACCCTCCCGAACTCTCCGATCCTCCTCCGCCAACCAGCTCTTTGCCCCATCTGCCAACTTAACTACCATCATGGGGTCAAGAGCCTTCAGCCGATCTGCCCCCCCGCCTCAGGAACTCTCTCCCACCAGACATTCGTACTTCTGACTCTGTTTCCACCTTTAAATCCCGCCTGAAAACGCTCCTATTCAGAGTGGCATACTCTGTCTCACACTAACTATGCAATCATGTTCTTGTTTATTTATTGTACTGATGCACTTTATAGTTACATTCATATTTATTTCTTTATCTTTGCACTAAATGTTACCTGATTTATATTGTTTGATGTACTGTTGTTGTGTTTTATGTGCCTTGTAAGGTGTCCTTGAGTGCTTTGAAAGGCGCCTTTAAATAAAATGCATTATTATTATTATTTATTATTATAGATAGCCTCCTTCACTCCTTTTTCAAACCATCTCTCTTTATGTATGCTGTTTAAAGAGTTATCTTTCAGGTGTAGGTAAACCGTTGAGTGTTGACCTGAGGAGTCGACCCTCCAGTGTTTAACCAAGTGTTTATTTAATGGTTGTTTAGTTTCCCTGATATTCACGTCTGTACAGTCTTCACAGTGTTGCTGCACTGCATACACCAGACTGCAAACAAGCTTTTTTTGTGTTTGGGGTGTGCAGTCTTTCAGAGTGTTGACTTGTGTCATGGTGAGAGATCTACTGTAGTCAAAAGTTCAGGAGTTAAACGAAAAATGAGACCAAATAGATTCGATTTAAAAATTGGTTTCCACAGGTACAAACATTTGATACACAACATGTATGAGTAACACAAAAAAAAGTAATCTAACAAAAACAAACAAACAAACAAAACCAATGAGAACAGTCAAAACAACAATAATAATGTGAACCCAACATGTCCGAAAAGGAGTAGGATGAAGCCTATGCTTATTTAAACCCCTTCTCCACTACTCAATCAACAATCCGTCATTCCCATACATATTTACATATTTACATATTTACAAAAACATAGAAAAATAAATAAATAAAAAGTAAGTGAACAAATACATCAATTATTAATGAAAACCCCAGATTGTTGAAGCCCTTCTTCCTCCCTGTACCTCGTGAAAACCGTGTGTTTGTACCGCTTTTTAACCCTCCTGTTGTCCTCAGGTCAAGGAAGGAAGGAAGGAAGGACAGGAGGAAGGAAGGAAGGAAGGACAGGATGAAGGAAGGAAGGGAGGAAAGATGGAAGGAAGGAAGGAAGGAAGGAAGGAAGGAAGGAAGGACAGGATGAAGGAAGGAAGGGAGGAAAGATGGAAGGAAGGAAGGAAGGAAGGAAGGAAGGAAGGAAGGAAGGAAGGAAGGAAGGAAGGAAGGAAAGGAGTAAGGAGGGAGGGAGGGAGGAAAAGAGGAAGGAAGGAAGGAAGGACAGGATGAAGGAAGGAAGGGAGGAAAGATGGAAGGAAGGACAGGAGGAAGGGAGAAAAGAAGGAATGAGGAAGGAAGGAAGGAAGGACAGGATGAAGGAAGGAAGGAAGGAAGGAAGGAAGGAAGGAAGGAAGGAAGGAAGGAAGGAAGGAAGGAAGGAAAGGAGTAAGGAGGGAGGGAGGGAGGAAAAGAGGAAGGAAGTAAGGAGAGAAGGAAGGGAGGAAGGGAGGAAGGAAAGGAGGAAGGGAGAAAAGAAGGAATGAGGAAAGAAGGAAGGAAGGAAAGGAGTAAGGAGGGAGGAAAAGAGGAAGGAAGTAAGGAGAGGAGGAAGGGACGAAGGAAGGAAGTGAGGAAAGAAGTATAGAAGGAGGAGGGAGCAAAGAAAGAGGGAAGGAGGGGAAGAACGAAGGAAAAATTAAAGAAAGAGGAAGAAGGAACAGTCAAAAGAGACGGGGTCAATTTGACCCGGGAGGACGACAGGAGGGTTAAACTGGGTCAAGCTTTGACATTGCTCGAGCTCCACACCCAATAGGTATATATTTAATTTATTGTAACATTTACTGTGAGTCTATGATGTGTTATTTTTTAATATTCATTTTTGTCTCAGATATATTGTTAAGTTATCAATAAAATGACAAAATGATTATATATATATCCAGTTTCAGGTTAAGTCAGTAAATGCATATTCAGTGAACCTTTTGCAGAGTCAGGCTCTTTATGTGTGTGCGTGTGCACCAATGAACAGGAACAGAATGATAAAGAGCAAGTACACATACACAATGATTTTGATCCCTCCCAAAGTTAAAACCAGACCTCCGCCCTTGATATTGACTTCATAATGTTTTGTGCGAAGATAAAAGATGATGCTTTTTATAAAGAACTGAAGAATAAAGAGGAACACATCAGTACGGTGCGGGTCAGTATGTTTATATTGTTTATGAGGTCAATGGTCATGCAATAAAGACAGAACTTCTTTCACCCACGGCTGATTGTAGAAATGAATGAGTGACTTGCTGCATAAAAAAGTTAATAAGCTTACTTTCTCACCAGCGACTATATAAAAACCATATATGACTGCAGGTCTCAACTTGACTGATCTGAATTTTGTATGAACAACATTCAAATCAGTTGGCACCTGTGAAACTTGCCCTGGAGCAAAGCTTTAAGCACCTGTCAGTCACTGTCTGTCTGACCTTACCTGTGCTAAACCAGCACCGTGTGACATAACCGTATGTCAGGCATGTCACTTGAGCAATTATTAGATATGTCGGTGAGAGACACTTAAGACGACAAACAAAGACAACACCCCCTTGTTAAATTTGGCAAAGACGAGCAGCTTGTTTTATCGAAAGGTTTCGCTAACCTTATTGGACTGTGAAGCTGTTGGTATTTGTCTACACTACACAACACTGTGCCTTCACTGGATTTTTATCACATTAAAGTATATAAGGTCCACCGTGTGTTGAAGTTGCCATTACATAAAGAGGTTTGATAAAGAAAAGAACAGAACATTCTTCATGTTTACGACTGCAGCCTGCAGGTTCCTACTATACACAAAGTATAGGGTCTCTTCTCCTCCTAGACTATCAATTATGTTGCTATGCACAATGTATAGCCCTTATTTAAGTGTTAGCACTTAGTGATGTACTGGCCCAAGTTTCAGTAGTACTAGTGGCCACGTTCATCCCTCAGAACCAATTAAAAACATATTTCAAATGATTGCAAGCCATCCACCAAATTACAACAAATGCCATACTTTCCCAGCTGGCATGATGACGGAAGTCGATAAGCTCAGCTCGTTGGTTAAAGCTTCCCCTGACCCAACGACTCGGGAGTTAAAATCAATACAGCACAGTGGATGAAGGATAATTTGATCATTTTGGCTGAGCACTATTATAACAACACTACTCCACCAGACAGCTAGTAAGGCCCTGAAATGGAAACTGGATGATTGTCCCTTCAAATACATCATGCACCATTGATGCTATGACCATTAAACCACAGAAGAACAAAATATTTCAGACTGTAAATCATGCAAAAGTTATATGAACCTGAAAGTAGAAACTAAAGGGGACTTTTGGTGGATACTTAAATGTAAGGAGTATTGTGCCAGTCATAGAGCAACTTGAACAATTGCAGTCACATCACTAACTCCAAAAACTCCATCAGGTGTTTTATAGCATTGCAGGGGCCTGTTTCAGGAAGCAGGTTTAGTGAAATAACTGAGTAAATTGACTCAGAGTTCAAGGAAATTCTG
This sequence comes from Scomber scombrus, assembly GCF_963691925.1. NCBI lineage: Eukaryota > Metazoa > Chordata > Actinopteri > Scombriformes > Scombridae > Scomber > Scomber scombrus. The sequence goes on along the minus strand of NC_084983.1, from coordinate 25,993,515 downwards.
GTTTTTCGGTTTCACAAAGCCCGTTCAGCTTAACTCTGAGTCAGTTACCATGGCAACATACTCTGTGAACCTAACCTTCAACTAACCCTGAGTTACTCTTCCTTTTTAGTTGAAGCCTGCAGACCTTTTCTTAAAGAGTCAGTTTGTTAATATTGAAGCACAAATACGAAGCAGAAATCTCCGTCATAGGGTGATCAGACCTGCTGGGATGTTTTATCATTCTCTGATGATGTTCTGTTTGAGTGTTTCCATTTTTCTGAACAATATTCTCAGGCCTCGTATCGTCTGTACGACACATCGTGGACATGCTCTCAGTTCAGAACAAGTTCTTTGTGTTGGTTTTTTATTATTTATTTTATTTTATTTTATTTTATTTTATTTTATTATTATTTATTTTATTTTGTTTTTTATTTTGTTTTATTTAATTGACTGGATGGTTGGCAACCTTACAGAAAACCCGCTTTTCATGATTCTAACTAATTAAGAACTGAATTTTAAACATACAAATGAGACAAAGGTAAATAAAATCTTTACATCAGTGTCTAAATCAAGAGCTGAAGATACTTGATGACTTCACACTGTTTTCTTAAAAAATAGAAAGATGATGTGTCATGTGTTGAGACATGCATTTGTTTAATGGTTATTTAGTTTCTCCTCCATATAAAAGTCTGGACTGCATACACGAGACTACAAACACGTTTTTCTTGTGTTTGGGTGTGCGTTTTGTTTTGGGTGGATCAGTGCATTACTGGTTTCACTCTGATGTCATAGTGACAGATCTAGTCAAAAGTTCAGGAGTTAAATGGAAAATTATACAAATAGATTTTTTGACATTTAAAGATAGATTTACATACATGGATTTACATTTAGATTTACATAGATAGGGATAGGTGTCAGAAGGTACACTGCCAGGGATTTTGGGCCCCATGAAAAGATATCACATTGCGCCCCATCACCACAGGCCATGCCAATCCAACAATCGCTGTAACTCCGCCTCTAGAACAAAATCAACCAATTTAAAACTTAAAACAACTCTACCTTAGCAGGCTTGCAACTCTCTTGTAGTCCAATACATCCTATACAATCTACTATCATTTGACACTTGTATAGGCTACCTCTCAATGAACTATTCATTGGACTATAGGACCTACTGACTTTGCATCAGGCGGGGAGTTCTGGTCCTCTGAAATGATGCGAACACGGAAGTAATTTAAATCTGCATTCTATCAAAAGGCCACCAGGGGGCGACCATTTTGGTGTCAAAAGGACTTCCGTCTCTATACAAGTCAATGGTGAATTCACCAACTTCTCACTTGATTTCTAACCTCAGTAAACGTTTTCAAAATGTGTTTATGGTCTCAATCGCTAGTTTAAAGCCTTCTTCAATGCAGTATGATGTTCATTTGGGACATTTTGGCCTCCCTGATTTTATATTTGACGATAAAGCAGGGTATGCATTGGGGCGTGGCTACATCGTGATTGACAGGTTGATTGGTTCACAGGTTCAGGAGGGCGCCTCATGCTCCTCCTGATGCCCATATAAGTAGAATCCGTGTTTTGTTTTTTACCCAGCATGCACCTGAAATGTTCAAGATGGCGCTGCTCAGATCCGATACTATTCGCTTCCAAGCAGCAGTCCACAAACCAATGGGTGATGTCACGGATGTTACGTCCATTTTATATACAGTCTATGCTTTGCACATTGATTTTTGCACTTTTGCATTTGCACTTTTGCAAACAGCTGCCAACTCTTCTTCTTACTTCTGTGTTTTCTATCTTGTTATTTATGTGTACGAGTATGTTGTGGTGCGAGCTGTCAATTGAATTGCCCTCCAAGGGATTAATAAAGTTGTCTTGAATCTTGAATCTTGAATCTTGAATCAATTTTTACTGACAGTGTGAAAATAAAACACTGTGCAGACATGCATGCAACATTATGCATACAGTGGAATTCAACATTTGTTGCAAGACTCATACCCGTAAGACAATGGTTCTCAAAGTGGGGTCCAGGGACTCTCAGGGGTCCTTTAGGTGGTTTCAGGGGTTACCCAGCAAAATAATTAACATTATGACAGAATGCATGACTGTTTTGGTCATGGGTTTCATACACTTTCTGTAATAAAGCATCTGAAAACAAAAATCTTATCAGGCGGGGTCCGTGTCAATTTAGGGGTCCTTGATGTGAAAAAGTTAGAGAACCACTGCCATAAGAAATGTGCTAAATGCCATCTTTTACAGTCTAAATGTAATTTCTATGGTAAAATGGAAAGGAAAATTACCCTAACATTAATGACTGCAATTACACCAACTGACATGTCATTCAACACAATGCAGCTCACCTTCTTTGGCTGGGAGTTGGACTGGTTCACTGGTGGGGGGACGGAGATGGAGACAGGGCAGCTAGGCCTGAAGCTGCATCTTCTATGGATATTGGGCAGGTGTTTACTGTTTGCCAAAATCAAGAAAACAAAAAGAAACTGTCAGTTTTATTAGTATATTGGACAAAAGACAGATAGATAGATAGATAGATAGATAGATAGATAGATAGATAGATAGATAGATAGATAGATAGATAGATAGATAGATAGATAGATAGATAGATAGATAGATAGATAGATAGATAGATAGATAGATAGATAGATAGATAGATAGATAGATAGATAGATAGATAGATAGATAGATAGATAGATAGATAGATGTAAACTTGATTCCCTTGGGGAAATTTAGGGTCCAGCAGCTTAATACACAAAGACATCAAAGAACAATAAAAAAATAAATAAAAAATACAATATACTAAATACTAAATAAGAAAAACAGCAAGGTCTGAGGCTGAGTGATAAAGTGCAAAAACAAAATAAAATAAAATAAATAAATACATTTAAAAATAAATTAAAAATAAATTAAAAATAAATTAAAAATAAATTTAAAAATAAAAATAAAATAAAAATAAAATAAAAAATAAAAAATAAAAAATAAAAATAAAAGTAAATTAAAATTAAAATTAAAATTAAAATTAAAATTAAAATTAAAATATAGTGCAATATACAATTTGCAAGTGAATTTAGTGAATTCAGATGTGTAGTTTAAAAAACAAAGAAAAAAAGCTTGTGGATGGCGTCCTAATGATTGAATGAATAAATCGAGCTAAATGAAGGCCAAAAGCTGTGCTATGCTGTTGAATGATTTGTGGCTGGTGGGTTGCTGCATTAAGTGTGGGGGTGACAAGTAAAGACTTAATAATTCTACAAACATCATTATGCCCACCAAAATGCTCAGATTCTATGTTTGCATGGGGTGAAAACACTTCAAAAACAAATCAAATACAACCATCAAAGTCTATACCTGCTCACAAGAGGAGACCCCAAGCACACCTGTATACCATCAGCCCATCATCATGCCATTCACCTCACACCACATGTGACATCACATTAAGTGCTCAAACAATTATTATTTTTTTTTTAACCTTTATTTATCCAGGGGAAATTCACTAAGAGCAGTGCTCTCTTTTGCAGGAATGCCCACACAGTCACACACATTCACACCTGGAAGCTGCCCAGTACTACCACAGTCTGATCTGGCGGCCACTGAGCAGCTCCACTGGAGCAGCTTGCAGCTTGCTCAAGGGCATCTCAGTGGTGGTAATGAGGGAGGGGCAAGTGCTGCTTCTTCACTTTCCCCAACCAGATTAATCCCTGCTGTCCATGGGAATTGAACCAGCTACCCTCTGGTCATAAGCTCGCTTCTCTAACCTTTAGGCGACCACTGCCCAACAATAATAGTGTCGATCACTGTACCCTGCTACAATAATTGCCCCCCCCCCCCCCCCCCCCCATCAGTGACAGGCCCTTAAACTTGTCCTAACTTTTACCCCTTACAGTGCCACCGCTGATGACTGAGTATTTACAAACATCTTCATTATGTTCATGTTGCATAAATAAGTAAATTAAATCATGACATGACATGAGCTATAACACAGTTTGGCAGTGAAATCAGCACTGACTCGACCCACAACAGCAACATTTAGGACATGAAAGAACTGTTTATTTCACCTTTTGATTGTATTATGTGAAAAAAAAAAAAATTTGTATTCATTTTGTCATTTATGTAGTTCCTGCTCAGCTCTCATTGAATTGGACTCAATGTAACACTGAACAGAAGGCAAAGAGACGAGTCATCTCCAACAGTTCTGCAGGATCATGAGCACATAAGATCCTTTGTATTCATCACAATGATTTCTGCAATAACTAACCATGAGGTTTTTTTTCTTTATAAAGAACTGACCGGGAAAGGTTTTCCAACGTTTTTTTCCTAAAACTTGAGATACCTGCAGGTCTCAACTTGAGAGATGTGAATGTTGTACGAAGGACATTCTGATCAATTGACGCCTGTGAAACTTCCCTCTGAGTAAAGCTTTAATAGCAATAGTAAATGTAGTGTGACATAATAGACTATTGTCAAACACAACGGTTACTGATACTATGTGAGACAACACCCTTTTTTTTGTTTATTATTGTTAGAGGATGAGTTCCTCCAGCAGACTGATTTAAATGTCAAAAATAATCACACCGAAAAAATCTTTTCAAGCACTGTATCCAAAACATGCAACACGGCCAACCTTAGTTAATTATTTTAATTAGCTGGCATCGGTATCATAAAATCCTCATTTATAGGTTGACGAGGGTTAAGAGGTCTCTGGCTTGCAAAACATAACACATCATTAAGATACTGTGTGTGCAGTGAGGCGGTAAGAACGTCAATACCAAAACAACAATATGCTTTATGTCTATTGCAAACAGTCATATAGAGCTCTGAGATCTACTGACTCAGGTCAGATAGTGGAGCCCAGAGTTCAGACTAAACATGGTGAAGCAGCTTTTACACAACTGGAACAAACTACCAGCAGAACTGAAATCATGTTTAAATCCAGGTTAAAAACACTTCTCTTCTCCTGTGCTTATGATTGAGCTCTTATTTCAAAGCACTTTAAATGTTAATCTTTCATTTGCACTCTATGTCCTTTTAATGATTTTAAAGCAAATCATTATTTTATGCTGCAACCTTATATTTAATGCTCTATTCTAGTATTTAATTTCTCTCTCTTTCTATGTTTCTTTACCTTATTTTTATTATTAGTGTGTGTGTGTGTGTGTGGGGGGGGTGTATGTGTTTACTATTATTGGGTTTTATTTTTTTTCTATTTTTTAGGTTAAATGTTTGTTTTATATAAAGCACATTGAGTTGCAACTGTGTATGAAATGCGCTATATAAATAAAACTGCCTATATATACAGTACAGTATAATACTATATAAGTAATATAGACTGTGTCTGTGTGTGTAAACAGCTTTTGTAGTATTTCATTTTTCTTATGTATAATAGTTATTTATTTAGATATTTAGACTTCTTTATTTTTATTTTGCACCACGGGAAGAGACCCGGTACCACTCTCGTTGTGACACCTGTTGTACAATGACAATAAAGGATATTATATTCTACAGTGTGTGTGTTTCAGAGGTTTGCTTCACTTGAATAGATCAAACTTTTCACAAAGGTCAGTCCCTCAGCAACAGGTGCACAGTTTTGGATTCAAGATGTGACTTTCTACTTATGTGAGAGAGCAGGGTTGGCATCACCTCTTACAAAATAGCACAGAGTGGAAATCATTCAATCAAGGGCCACATACAGCCCAATCTGATCTCATGTGGGCCGGATCATTAAAAAGATGGAAGGAATGAAGGAAGGAAGGGAGGAAGGAAGGAAGGGAGGAAGGAAGGGAGGAGTCAAGGAGGGATGAAGGAAGGGAAGATGGAAGGAAGAAAGGAAGGAAAAGAAGGAGGAGAAAAAAGAAAAGACAGGAAGAAAAGATGGAAGGAAGAAAGGACAGGTGGAAGGAAGGAAGGAAGAAAGGAAGGAAACGAAGGAGGAGAAGGAAGAGAAGACAGGAAGAAAAGATGGAAGGAAGAAAGGACAGGTGGAAGGAAGGAAGGAAGAAAGGAAGGAAACGAAGGAGGAGAAGGAAGAGAAGACAGGAAGAAAAGATGGAAGGAAGAAAGGACAGGTGGAAGGAAGGAAGGAAGGAAGGAAGGAAGGAAGGAAGGAAGGAAGGAAAAGAAGACAGAAAGAAAAGATAGAAGGAAGAAAGGAAGAGAAGACAGGACGAAAAAATGGAAGGAAGAAAGGGCAGGTGGAAGGAAGGAAGAAAGGAAAAGAAGACAGAAAGAAAAAGATGAAAGGAAGGAAGGACAAATGGAAGGAAGGAAGAGAAGGAAGAGAAGACAGGAAGAAAAGATGGAAGGAAGAAAGGACAAATGGAAGACAGAAAGGAAAGATGTAGGGAAAAGTAGAAAAGATGGAAGGAAGGAAGGAAGAAAAGGAGGAAGGAAGGATGGAAGGAAGGAAAAGAAGACAGGAAGGAAAGTGGGCCGGGTTGGACCCCTCGGCGGGCCGGTTCTGGCCCACGGGCCGCATGTTTGACACCCCTGACATAGACATTCATACGGTTAACCATTGTGTTGAGAGTTATGAAAGAAGAGAACAGAACATTCTCCATGTTTACGACTGCAGGGCATACGAGTTCTAGCTCACAGAGCGTGACAAAAATGCAAAGCTGTATGAGAAAAAAAAAACATGACACTAATAACACCACAAATACCTTCTTCAAAACAAACGCTCGGATCCTGATGAGCAAGTTTTTGTTTTATTTAATTGTCACACTTCAGGGCTTGTGCTGTCAATTTTGATAACTCCGTTTTAATATTAATTTGGCTGACAATTCATAAAAGTTAAAAAGGTAATTTCCATAATATAATATAATACAGGTGAGATTACACTGCTCTCACTGGGTGGGAACAAGCAGTGAGGAAAAACAAGTTCACTTAGACAGGTCGACGTGGCCAGGATCTACATACCTATTATCTCAACCTTGATCCTATGAGTACACCAGTCAAGTAACCGTCAACATTGCTTTTGCCTAAATCAATACTTTTGATTATTGCTTGAAGTTGAAATACCTTCATGTTTATATGTTGCATCCAAAAGATTACATTGGTGATTAACTTTATTACTAATGGTAAATGGACTGTACTTATATAGCGCCTTTCTAGTCTTTTCAACCACACCCCATTCACACACTGATGGCAGGAGCAACCACGCAGGGTGCCAACCTGCACATCAGGTGGGAGTTAACCATTTACGCACATTCATACACCGTTGGCACAGCAACCGGAGCAATTTTGGGGTTAAGTGTCTTATCCAAGGACACATCGACATGTGGACTGCAGCCGGGAATCGAACCGCCAATCTTCCAATTGGAGGACGACTGCTCTACCTCCTGAGCCTCAGCCATCAATGTCAAAAAATTGTTTACCAATCGATTGAATATTATGACCAAGTATAGACATCAGGAACAATGAAGTCAGCCTGCATGACCGGGTACACTGACAGTCATTGAAAGTTAATTACAATGTGAAGGGAGTTGGCTGCAATATTAAGCTAGTGAGAAACAGACATTCAGTATTAACTGCACACATTGGTGTTTGTCAGTATTGTTTCCTTGTGGGAAGGGTCAAGTTGTTTTAGCTCATAGCTCTGCTCGACACCCATGTCTGTTATTGTTATAAGTCAGACATTATTATTATTATTATACCTTTGTCTTTCCATCTCTCTCCCACTCCTTCCTCTCTTAACCTAACCAGTCCTGCCAGATACCTGCCCAACTAGAGCCCAGTTCTGCTTCAGGTTTCTCAGTTCTTTCCTTGCTGCTGTTGCCAGGTGCTTGCTGACAGGAATGTTAATATACCGTCCATACCTGTGTGAAAAGTACCTTTACATAACTTCTGTTGCAATTTGACTTTATACAAAATAAATTTGAGTTGAAAAAGTTCACCTTTAACATTGGCTCTGAAAGATGTGCATCAATAAGGAAAAGAAACCAAAGTTGATCATTTAATTCATTTATTAATGTCAGACTGTGCTGGCAATATAGTCTTTAAAATCAGTTTTAACATCTACAAACATCCATCCGACGTCCATCTTCAGACAGTGTCCACAGCATCTGAAGGAGAGAGACCTACATTAGATTTGGAATATTGAACCTTTGAAACCATTGAGTTCGGGTTGATAGCACTACTCAGATAACCCTAACTCTTGGCCAATACATCTTCAAAGTTAACTGCTCCAAAATTGGAAGCATTGGTCATTTCTTAAATGGGTCTAAATTTAGTATCTAGACATGTAAAGAAGAGTTTCACCATAAACACTTTGCTGTCATGAGTTTGACTGTATTCTGATACTATGATGGCTGCAATGAGCCAGTTTCCCCAGCAGAGGGCATCTGAACAGCAACTCTATAGTCAGAAATTGATCTATGTCCCTCTTTAGTCTCAAGCTGGAGTGAAATTTTTGGGAACAAAAAAAGCAGCATTAACTCACCTGTCAGACTCCAGCAGGTGCATTTTCCTGGCAGTATCATCTTTTAAAAAGGCAGCTCACACATTTTCAGCTGCAGAAGGAAACAAGATTGTGTTACATTAACCAGTGACACTAATTTTAACAGGTGACAGAATCGCATCCTCTAATGTTCAGAAAACCGATTATCACCACTGAACAATCTGACGGTAATTCCAGCTATTTCAGTTTGGATTTCATCACTACAAAAGAAGCTTACAGTTGGCAGTGAAATTGAGTAAGTAAGTTACCTGATGAAATTCACCAGACGCTTCTGGGACATGATCATACTGGCAGAATCACACCTGTAATAAAGACAAAGGTGCAAAAGTTAAGTATGATGTGTATTTCACAGAGAAGAGAAAAAACAAAGTGTAGCTGTAAAAGTCTCAGAAAGTGGATTAGAAACAATCGTCAGTTGTCGCATCGGACGGCACTTCCTACTCCAGTTTTCATCATCGACAAAGCTACTCCGAGCTTTTCTATCAAGTCACCAGTGTACAAAAGTCAAAGCACTTTAGCACAGTCATATTTAGGATTTATCAGCTTCAGGTTTTGTTCAAGAGGCTCAAAATGTTTCCATCCGGGAAAAATGAGGATTTAAATCAGTCTGCTAATGTGTTTGTCCATTTAGTAACGCTCAAGTGTGTTGACATCAACATTTTATGATGAACACCTACCCCTGGGGCATGCATGTTTAACTTATTGTTACTTTGGTGCAACCCACAGATTCACTGATGCTGTATCCAGTGACTGGTAATATTGATGCATTTTGAGGGGAGGGGGACACATTGCTGAGCCCCATTTGTTTGGATCATGTGACCAATTCTTACACATTGCACCTTTAAAAAGATGAGCATCTAAAACTCTGAACTTACAAGGATTGTCTCAGAGCTGCAGTTGGTGAGATGAATTGCTTCTTTCTGATGAGTCTTCAGTAACCAGCCCGACCCTGAGAAACCAGAAGAAAAATCGAAAATTGTTAAATACCAGCAGAGAGATGCAGTTAATTTGAGACGGATTGTTTTTCTTATGTTCAGAAAACCGATTATCACCACTGAACAATCTGACGGTAATTCCAGCTATTTCAGTTTGGATTTCATCACAACAGAAGAAGTCAAGTTTTCATTTAGGGAACAAAAAAAGCAGCGTTAACTCACCTGTCAGACTCCAGCAGGTGCGTTTTCAGCTCACATTTTCAGCTACAGAAGGAAACAAGATTGTGTTACATTAACCAGTGACACTAATTTTAACAGGTGACAAATCCACATCCTCTAATGTTCAGAAAACCGATTATCACCACTGAACAATCTGACGGTAATTCCAGCTATTTCAGTTTGGATTTCATCATAACAGAAGCATCCATGTTGTCATTTTGGGAAGAAAAAAAGCAGCGTTAACTCACCTGTCAGGCTCCAGGAGGTGCATTTTCCTGGCAGTATCATCTTTTATAGAGGCAGCTCAGACGTTTTCAGCTGCAGAAGGAAACAAGATGGTACATTAACCAGTGACACTAATCTTAACAGGTGACAGAACCGCATCCTCTAATATTCAGAAAACCGATTATCACCACTGAACAATCTGACGGTAATTCCAGCTATTTCAGTTTGGATTTCATCACTACATTTAAAAAGGCAAGTGGTACTTTTTCCACAGTCAGATTTATTAAACTAACCTGTTCACTCTGGATTGTCCATCGTTGGTTTAAACTCAGCTTCACCTGTTCAAAAAAAGAAGCAGAAAAGGAATCACTTAGTAACTTCAGCGACGTGTAAAGATGTATCATCCTGAGATTAATGCAGCTCAGAACCGTGATTGAAAAACATCGTCAGTTATCGCATCAGACGGCACTTCCTATTCACAGTTTTCATCATTGACACAAATGCAGTAATAAGACAGACAGATGAGTGTGTATCAGTTACTCACCAAAGGATGACTCCGATATGACATTTGTTTGACTTCAGCAGTGACTTCACAACCTGAAGACCACCTGAGGAAGAAAAAACAAACACATTTAGCACAAGTGACCTAAAGTACAGGTTCATACTATTGTCAGTGAGTCAGGTGTCCATATGAACATTTAAGGTATTTCCTTGCTGTAATCCTTCCTGTTCATTCTGGCTGTTAAAAGATTTGCTCTAAATGTGCTTTCAATGAGGGCCCAACCAATACTAGATCTTTGGGGCCGATGCTGATACTGATATTAGGGACTAAAAATAATCCTGATGTTAATATATTGGCCGATAATATATGAACAGAATACATACACACATTTTTTAAATGAAGGTATGATATTAAGTAGTTCAATAATCCATTATAAAAATGCAACAGTAAGCTTCTGGGTATTGAAACAGAATTAGCTATGAATAAAAAAAGGAAGGGTCAAATATACATAAATTCCGCCTATATAACTTCATTGATAAAAAGTTGGCTCTACTTTCAATGTGAAATGGGTCAAAAGGTGCTCAGTCATATTTGTCATTTTGTTCAGCAGTCTGAGAGTCATATCGACCACATTTACAGTCTTTATAGGATCAAATTCCTTCTTAGTGTTTCACTGTTGAGCTGCAGTGAACAGCTTAAAAAGATTATAACGTTGAAAGTTATCTTTGATTTGACTCACTTGGACGGATGAAGCCTCTTATTAGCTTCAAATAAACCTTTAAATACATTTCCTGCACAAGCACATGATGAAGGGATCCTCTCATGTTAATAAACTTACTCAGTTTTTCCGCCATCTTTCAGTCCACGTGGTTGCTTAAGGCCCGTTAAGCACGAGCTGCTAGCGTGAAACCACGTTTTCACCCAGATACAAACTCACGTTCATGCAGCACGTGTTCACATGCATGATTACATGAACATGCACAACTATTAATTCTCTTTAACATGTTAAAAGTGTTCTGCAGAAAGACAGCGAGGCCCTGATCCGATGACAGAGGAAATGAAAAGGGACCAGGAGAGGGGATGGCATGCTTTATAAAGCCTGACCGGCGCGGAAATGAAACGTCACTTCTTCTTTTCGGTCTTTGGTCGTCCTGTCCGGTCCTGTCGCCCCCTGCTGGATGATTCAAAGTTATTTGTTAAAACTGGAATCTGAATTTTAAACCTCTCATACCATCTTTGACAAAGTGGGTGGAAGTACTCTTTTGTCTTGTGACTTTTGTGCATCTAAATTGCCTGTAGGCTGTGACACTCTAGATAGTATTACCATCAAGCCTTACTGACATGCAAGTAAGATAAGATAAAATGTGTCTTGATTGAACCCCCATGGGAGAAATTCAAATTGACATAAGCAGTACAGTTGAAAAAAAGTAGCAGCGTAAGAGTGAAAGTGATAAAAATAAATACAATACTATATACAGCAAACAATATCTATGTAAATAAATCTGCATTATGTAAATGAACAATATGCAGAGGTTCCTGAGATTATTATTCCTGGGATGAATATGGTAAGGATAGCATCAGTGTTTTTTTAGTGGGAGTGGGAGGTACTGGGAGCTGTGGTGTTGTGCAGTCTGATGGATGAAGGTATGAAATAGCCCTCCAAGTGCTTTGAGGTACATGGCTGAAAGAGTCTGTGGCTTAGAGGAATTGTCCATGACAGCTTCCATCTTTCCTCTCATCCTCCTCTTTGTCACTGCCTCCGCACTGTTCAGGTCCATCCTGACTAGAGAGCTGGCTTTCCTCACCAGCTTATTCAGTTTATTTGCACCACAGCTCCGATGCCACCTCCCCAGCACACTGCGGCAAAAAAGATGACACTGGCCACCACAAACTGGTAGAGCATCCGTGACAGCTTAGTGCACACATTAAAGGACCTGAGCCTCCTCAGAACAAACATGCTCTGTCCTTTCTTATAGAGTCCTCATAAAATCAACATTAAGAACAATTAAATTATTTTTTATTAACAAATCCATATTCTTTAAGAATTGGCACCTTTATGGTATTCATTTTGTGCCAGATTTGTTTAATAATCAAGTATACTTATAATGACTTTCTGTTTTTTTGTGTTTTTTTGTAGCTATGCCAGATGGTCTGCCCCACTCAATGAAAAGCCATATTGGTTATCAAGATATTAAGAGCTTAAACCACAAACCATTTATTACTACTGTGTCAATATCCACCTGATTTGCACTAATGTACAGTGTACTATACTATAACACATTAACATCATTAAACAGTACTTGGTGAATATTATTATAGTTATGGTTATACTCTACTTTGTAATCAATTATTAGTTAATTTATTTACATAATATTTGAGTTTCTTCTCCCTCATACCTTTTTGTATTTTTATCTATCTATTAAAATCAGGCGGGGAGTTCGGGTCCTCTGAAATGATGCAAACGCGGAAGTAATTTAAAACTGCATTCTATCAAAAGGCCACCAGGGGGAGACCGTTTTGGTGTCAAAAGGACTTCCGTCTCTATACAAGTCAATGGAGAATTTACCAACTTCTCACTTGATTTATAACCTCAGTAAATGTTTTCAAAATGTGTTTATGGTCTCAATCGCTTTCTTATTATTTCTTATATACAGTCTATGATTAAAATTCAATCTTAACCAACTCTTCACAATCTACAGGTTTTGCGGAGCGTGTTGCTCCAAGTGGCCGCATGATGTCGCTGTTTGTCATGTTTCTCTCTCTCTCTCTCTCTCTCTCTCTCTCTCTCTCTCTCTCTCTCTCTCTCTCTCTCTCTCTCTCTCTCTCTTTCTCTCTCTCTCTCTCTCTGTCTATCCTTTCCTCAGTAATTACACGGAGTCTCATTAATTGCGTGTCTGTCTGTCTGTCTGCAGACTCAGCTCGTGGCCGCGAGCGTCATTTTGTTCAGGACTTTGGATATCACATCATCTCCGGACCAAGACCCACTTTCCCCCACAGCATTATATTATCATCATCATCCTTATTTTACCATTCACTGTTTCAGGTAACGTTGTTTATCTTATTTAAACATTAATGTATTTTTAGACGGTTTTTGTTTTACAGTGAATTTTCTGTTTTCCTGCTCTGCTGATGCTCTGTCTGTTGATAATCAGTTTCAATCTCACCATCCTTAAATCGTGACATACAAACTGAATCATGATAAATTTCACTTTTTGGGGTACATACATTTATTTTCTCTCTAACCTATTGAAACCCACTGAATAGTGTTTAATAGTAGGGCATAATGTTGACCATCATAACAATCTGCACCAAACATTGCAGCACATATTCAAATCAACATTTTAACTTTTGTTATTTTGCTCAATTTTAGGAAAACTTGTGGAGAGGAGTGGTGAAAAAAAAGAGTTAAGTGTGTGGATGCGTGTGTTTGTGTGTGTGTGTCTCCTCTTAAAGTGAATGAGCAGTGTTTGGCAGCCTGTGTGTGTGTGTAATTGATCCACTGTAGCAGCATGTTGCCACCTGTGAAGAAGGACCGGATCATTACTCAGCTCCCAAAGGTTAGGGTAACGCACACACACCACACACACACACACACACACAACACACACACACACACACACACACACACACACACACACTTTAGGGGACGTTACATAGACTTACATTCATTTCCTGGAGAATTACTCCAACCCCAACCAATCACCACCTGACTTAAACATCAGCTTTTTTCTCAATTTATCGCCCCAAAATTAACTTGTCCTAAGTCTAAAATTTGTCCTATGACAGACAACACATTGACACACACACACAAATACACACACCACACACACACACACACACACAACACACACACACACACACACACACACGCTCTGTAATGCAATTACTTCTAACAGTGTTATTGATGATGAGGTTGTTTAGAGTCTCAATTGCTGCTCTTTGCTTCTCTGAAAGTGGACTGCTGCAAATTTGCAAAATGTTGTTGTCCTGAGCGAGCCTTGTAACTCCAGTCTCTGTCCGTTTCATGTTTTTAACTCCTTTTTGACAGTTTTTTAAAGCAAAATTTCATTCAAACTAATATTATCTGAGATTTTTGTTTTTAGCACATTTAACCCTCCTGTCGTCCTCCTGGGTCAAATTGACCCCGTCTGTTTTGACTGTTCCTTCTTTCCCCCATTCCTTCCTTCCTCCCTCCTTCTCTCTGTCTTTCCTCCCCCCTACCTTTCTCCTTTCCTTCTTTCCTCTGTCCTTCTTTCCTTCCCTCCTTCCTTCCTTCCTCCCTCCTTCTCTCTGTCTTTCCTCCCCCCTACCTTTCTCCTTTCCTTCTTTCCTCTGTCCTTCTTTCCTTCCCTCCTTCCTTCCTCCCTCCCTCCTTCTCTCTGTCTTTCCTCCCCCCTACCTTTCTCCTTTCCTTCTTTCCTCTGTCCTTCTTTCCTTCCCTCCTTCCTTCCTCCCTCCCTCCTTCTCTCTGTCTTTCTTCCCCCCTACCTTTCTCCTTTCCTTCTTTCCTCTGTCCTTCTTTCCTTCCCTCCTTCCTTCCTCCCTCCCTCCTTCTCTCTTTCTTTCCTCCCCCCTACCTTTCTCCCATCCTTCTTTCCTCTGTCCTTCTTTCCTTCCCTCCTTCCTTCCTCCCTCCCTCCTTCTCTCTTTCTTTCCTCCCCCCTACCTTTCTCCCATCCTTCTTTCCTCTGTCATTCTTTCCTTCCTCCCTTCTTCCTTCCTCCCTCCCTCCTACCTTCCTTCCTTCCTTCCCCGTCCTTCCTTCTTTCCTTTCCTCCCTTCCTTCTTTCCCTTCTCCCTTCCTTCTTTCCTCTGTCCTTCTTTCCTTCCCTCCTTCCTTCCTCCCTCCCTCCTTCTCTCTTTCTTTCCTCCCCCCTACCTTTCTCCCATCCTCCTTTCCTCTGTCATTCTTTCCTTCCTCCCTTCTTCCTTCCTTCCTCCCTCCCTCCTTCCTTCCTTCCTTCCCCGTCCTTCCTTCTTTCCTTTCCTCCCTTCCTTCTTTCCTTTCTCCCTTCCTTCTTTCCTCTGTCCTTCTTTCCTTCCCTCCTTCCTTCCTCCCTCCCTCCTTCTCTCTTTCTTTCCTCCCCCTACCTTTCTTCCCATCCTTCTTTCCTCTGTCATTCTTTCCTTCCTCCCTTCTTCCTTCCTTCCTCCCTCCTTCCTTCCTTCCTTCCTTCCTTCCTTCCCCGTCCTTCCTTCTTTCCTTTCCTCCCTTCCTTCCTCCCTTCCTTTTTCCTCCCTTCCTTCCTCCTTTCCTTCCTTCTTCCTTCTTCCTTCCTTCTTCCTTCCTTCCTTGACTCGAGGATAACAGGAGGGTTAACTTTGTATCCCATTCATGTCTTTGTTTTCCCCCATTTTGCTTTACAGTGTTTCAGTCCTAATGCAGCGCTGCACATCAAAGATGGCTTCCACCCACAGGTGAAGGCTGTCTGCCAGGTAAAGAAGACAGACACAGTGAGGTAAGATCACAAAGGACATGACCCCTCTTCTGCTCTCCACCCCGCTAAGACACACTCACTGTGATATGTGTTTAAATGAATTGAATTAGCTCTGGCAGGGCCTTTTAATGTCACGCTATGTCATCTGTATCAGCTGACAGCCAGCCGACCGTACCCATCACACCTCACTGCACTGATCTGGAGGTTTATATAACGAATAAGGCCGCTGACACTTTATATTTTTCTAATTGTCAAGAGACAAGGACAGGGGACATACTGCTCAAATCAAGCTTAACTTAAGTTAATAAAACACTTCTTTTTGAACAAGAGAAGATTAAGGAGCATTTATGGTTCAAAGTTATGTAATCTATTTACAATTAGCCATAAAAGAATATAAAAAGTTTAAGGAGGCTTGTGAAACATTACATTAACCCTCCTGTTGTCCTCGAGTCAAGGAAGGAAGGGAGGAAGAAGGAAGGAAAGAAGGAAGGAAGGATGAAGGAAGGGAGGAAGGAAGGAAGGAAAGGAGGGAGGAAGGAAGGAGGGAAGGAAGGGAGGAAAGGAAAGAAGGAAGGACGGAGGAAAGAAGGAAGGAAGGAAGGTAGGAGGGAGGGAGGAAGAAAGGAAGGAAGGAAGGAAAGAAGGACAGAGGAAAGAAGGAAAGGAGGAAGGTAAGGGGGAGGAAATAAAGAGAGGAGGGAGGGAGGAAGGAAGGAGGAACGGAAAGAAGGAGGGAGGGAGGAAGGACAGAAGGAAGGAAGAAAGGGGGATGGAAGAAGGAAAGAAGGGAGGGAGGAAAGAGAGAGGAAGGAAAGAAAAAAAGAGAGAAGGAAGGAGGAAGGACAGACGGAAGGAAGGAAAGGAGGAAAGAAGGAACAGTCAAAACAGACAGGGTCAATTTGACCCGGGAGGACGACACAAAGGTTAAACAGTTAATTGATGTTTTCTCCTTCATTTCCCCCCACAGTGATCATACTTGCTGTGTATTTCACTCTATTTGGTGATTGTTGACAGACTTGGTGTTTGTGTTTTTGTAGCTTTAATATCGCCAAAGTCATCGTAGTGGGTGATGTTGCAGTTGGGAAAACATGTCTGATCAGCAGGTAAGAAGCAGCTGTGAATAACCAGATCAAATATGTGGATGCATCATGTGGTTTAGTAGTAGCCCTCACTCAGTCTTGACTTTTCTTCTGTAGTTGTAGCTGCAGAGCTTCGTTCCACACATTGAAGATAAAATGACTGTATCTGTTAAAAATATACATCTTACAGAACTTTTTGCTGCCATTACTGCCTTTATGCACTACCATAACTTAACTATACAGGAACTTATGCTGCTACTTCCTACATACAAAAAGTAGACTCCAAAATCTTATTTTATCTTACTGCCTATTCATTCTTTTTTTTAATTCTTTATTATTAGTAAATGTCTTATCTGTTGTGCACTTCAATGTTAACTCCTTAGTGTTAGGAAACATCTGTCTTATCTGTGGTGCCTGTGCACTTTATCTGTTCCACCGTGGGATAGTGAGAAACGTCTTCTCGATTCCTTTGTTTGCCTTAACATGTGAAGAAATTGACAATAAAGCCGACTTTGAAATCATCACATTGATCAATCAGTAACATTTAAACGTTTTTAGCCAAAAATAATTACCAGCAAATACCTATCTGAGGAAATCATCCCTGCTACAAACTGATTGATAAAGAAAACGTGCAATGCTAATTTGCCGAAACTCACATTTTCTGTAGGAAAAGTTCAAATCCTCATTAGGGGTGTAATTCAGTTTGTGTGAGTTACTTTCAGGATGATACAGCAGTGACATAAAGAAAATGAAGTCAGTTTATACCTTCATTAGATCGGAAATAATGCTACATTCTCTAATCATTTAGAATTTAATTAGGGCCGGGACTCGATTAATTTTTTAAATCTAATTAATTAGAGGCTTTGTAATTAATTAATCGAAATTAATCGCATTTTAATCGCATATAAATATTTGACCTGAGAACAGTGAGAAGTAATTTTTTTCACATGGATTTTTAGTATACCATTGAATAATGACTGAATACATAAGCTTAAGCAACACAAATATTGTTTATTCTTGTTCAAGTCCAACAGACCAGTGCAATTTTTGCCATTTAGTGTAGCAATAGCATATTTAGAAATATAGTACATTTCAGAAATTAGCTAGCTACCACACTAGCGTCCACGCTAGCTGCTATATGTTTTGCATTGAGGTGATACTCGAGGCTCGATGTGCTGCGGTGATATGCGAATTCCTTGTTGCATAGCTTGCACAAAACCATGCTCTTATCCACACTCCCATCCACGGGGCCAACCAAAGAGGTCTCATCAGCTACTTTGTTCATGTTCACTGTGGTTTGTTGTTGTCTGAACTAAGTTGGTGCTCCAGTATAATCGGTCCGCCTGAAACTCATCCAGTGAGAAACGTTCCGCGGTGCAAAAATAAGTGTGATTAAATGCGTCAATTTTTTTAACGCGTTAATTATTGTGTAATTAATTAATCTTAATTAACGCGTTAAAGTCCCGGCCCTAAATTTAATCAATCATATTAATTCATTAGCTTGGGGTTTTTAGTCTTGGTCAAAATGATCAACTTTAAGACAGTATCTGGGTCGGCATAGCCTTTTCTGATGTTTTCAAACATGTATAGACAAAATGATTAATAATTGATTAATCAAAAATTATTTGATGGGTTAATTGATGAAGAAATAGATCATAACAATTGTTTTTGACATAGTCTCTCTCTCTCTCTCTCTCTCTCTCTCTCTCTCTCTCTCTCTCTCTCTTTTCTTGGTTCCTGTAAGGTTCTGCAAGGGTGCGTTTGATAAGAACTACAAAGCGACCATAGGTGTGGATTTTGAGATGGAGCGCTTTGAGGTACTCGGGGTTCCCTTCAGTTTGCAGCTGTAAGTAAGTTGCTTTACCGCCGAAAAAAAACATTCAGTTCATAGATTAAACCCAACAAAACTCACTTACTGTGTTAACGGATAATTGGGTTGACGAGGTCTCTTTAATGCCACCCATCCTACATTTGATCACACGCCATGATGAAGTTAAAATTCTTGAACGTCTGAACAATCTGTATCTAAATGAAACTGCATGATTTGTTAATTTCGAGTCTACAGACCATCATCTGGATACTTAATTTGATGTTGTTTAGACTGTTAAGTGGGCCTTGAATTACACATTTTGCCTTCAGTCCGTTGGCTTTGGCTGCAGATATAATTAATGCTCATTAAAGCACTTTTACGGTTAATATCCCAGAGAGACTGAAAGCATGGTAGTTGAACACAGAGTGAACCTTCAAAGTTGTGACATGATTTTACTCTTTCAGTGACGTTTTCTGGCACTCTTTCCTTTTGTTTTCCACCTTGAGCTTTTTTAAAGGGGCACTCCACTGATTTTAGACATACCCATCATAGTAAGTCCACTCAGCTGTACGATGCCTCTTGTAGCTTTGGAGGAACTTCCTAACGTCCCCCCCCCCCCCCCCCCCCCAGATGATGTCATCAGACTTA
Organism: Scomber scombrus; assembly: GCF_963691925.1. Taxonomy (NCBI): domain Eukaryota; kingdom Metazoa; phylum Chordata; class Actinopteri; order Scombriformes; family Scombridae; genus Scomber; species Scomber scombrus. The sequence continues at coordinate 25,974,213 of NC_084983.1, read as the reverse complement.
TTGTCTTGAGTTCAGCATCCAGCACAGAGCCTTCATTATAGACAAAAATAACCTGACGTACGTGATCTCATGATCTCACAAATCCAGCTGCCTTGTAAATTTGACAAAGTAGGTCCATCTGCTGACTCTGCATGACACATCCAGTCAGGTTTAAGCATGAGCAGTAAGATGGTTAGGATTAGGGGTTAGGGGTCAGGGGTCGTCTAATAAAAAAAAGCTTGAGTCGCATTCTTATATTATGCCTCTGCTGCTTTTTTCTCTGTCAATCTTTAATGTCTTCAATGTCAGTCAGTCTTTGGGCCAGACTGAAATATCTCAACCACTATCAGCAGGTTAAAGTCTTTACATTCAATGAAACATCTCAATATCTACGAGATAGACTGGCAACGAAGTTTGTACGGACATGGTTCCCAGACAATGAATTTGAATTAACCCGATGATTCCCTAGACTTTCATTTAGTGCCATCATCAGGTTGATCTTTCAATTTATCCAACTTTGGTTTATGACCAGCTGTAGTTTGTGTTCAGTGCTAAATAGCAAATGTTAGCATGCTTACACGTTAAACTAAGATGGGGAACGTGGTAAACATGCCCCCTAAATATCAGCTTGTTAGCATTGTAACTCTCAGCGTGTTACGTTGCTGACTTTAGCATCCAGCTCAAAGCATTGCCGTGCATTATTATTAATAAGAGCTGCATCTGATCTGTTTCAGGTGGGATACAGCAGGTCAGGAGCGGTTCAAGTGCATCGCTTCCACGTATTACAGAGGAGCACAAGGTGAAATTGGCAGTATTAGCATAATAACACCTCTCACCCTTTGACTGAAGACTGAAACAGTGTTGCCTCTCTGGATGGTGACAAACTCAACATATGCTATTTGATTTACTTCTGTTTGTACTGTTTGTCTCCAGCCATCATAGTGGTGTTTGACTTAAGCAGTGAGAACTCTTTAACACATGCCAGGTGAGGAATATGACATTATGATCTAATGATTGTACCATTAAAAAAGCATTAGAAGTGATATAATAACGTGTGTGTGTGTGTGTGTGTGTGTGTGTGTGTGTGTGTGTGTGTGTGTGTGTGTGTGTGTGTGTGTGTGTGTGTGTATTTAGGCAGTGGCTGGAAGATGCTATGAAGGAAAATGACCCATCCAGTGTTTTACTGTTCCTCGTGGGCACTAAGAAGGACCTTAGTGTGAGTGCAATTTGTCAGAAATTAAAAAGAAATCGGTTGTTTTAATTTAGTTTCATGTAGTTTCTTTTTTTTTGTAAAGTAACTTAAGCAACTGTCCTGTTAATATATTACTTTTACTTCATGATAACCTCAATTGAAGCTGCAGTGACTAGTTGATTGGTCGATGGACGGACTATTTTGAGTTGAATTCTCTGGTTCCAGCTTCTTAAATGTGAATATTTTCTGCTTTATTTTTCCTCTGTGGTAATAAACTAATTATCTTTGGGTTGTGGATTGTCGGTTGGGACAAAACTAGACATTTGAGGACGTCCCCTTGAGCTTTGGGAAACAGTGAAGTCATTTTATCGACCGACCAACCAATCGATTAATATAAAAAATCATCAGCAATGAAATGCTTGTTGTTGTTTTTTTTGCAACACTTTCCTCTTCTTTTGCTGTTCCCACCTCCCTCTCTCTTTTTGTGTTTCTCTCAGTTTCCTGATCAGTTGGTTCAGATTGAACAAGAAGCCATCAGACTCTCCGAGGAAATCAAAGCAGAGTACTGGGCCGTGTCTGCAAAGTCAGGTGGGAGTCAAACATACAAATCCCAGTCTCCCACCAGCATGCATCAGACTCCATTTTTATCCTTTTTGTCTCGTTAAACTCTTCTCTCTGTCGTCTTTATTGTTCCAGGAGATGGAGTCAGGGATTTCTTCTTCCGTGTGGCCTCTCTGACTTTTGAGGCCAATGTTCTGTCTGAGCTTGAGAAAAGTGGGTCGAGGCATGTCGGTGACATTATCAGTAAGTCAGTTCGCGCCAAAAAAGTGTCACTATTAAGAGGGCCGCGCCACATTTTCAGCTATTTGTTTGATTCGTTTGCCAAATAATTCTCCATGAGAACAATTGTTTATCCAAATGTCAAGTTGTCAGTCATATGAAACTCTTGTTTGTGTGGTTTGACTCATTTACTCCGGATCTCAAGCGCAGAGGTTTCAGATTTTTCCCACAGAAACCTTCCTTCATGTGTAGCTGAGGCATGAAAATTAGTTTTTCTCATGACACAGATGAACCCAGGTGCTTGGCTCTTCCATGTCTCATCTCTCATATGATTGAAATCAAAGAATTTAGATGAAAATGCAGACGTTATTCTCTTTTTTATCCTTCTTGTCTATGAATCCCATGAAAAAATTAAATCGTTAACATGTTAGTCCATCAGTCGGTACCATACGACCTCCGTACCCATCTAATGTACTCAGCCGCACACCTGTCAGTTACTACTGAAGATGTAAATCTGCACCTGCTGGGGTCTATTTTCGGATGTGGATTAACTACATTTTGTGCTCTGGTGCAGTAGTTGCACCCTTTTTTTGGCCCATAATCACAGGAGTTGTGAACAGCTCCACAGAAAAATGATTTTCATTTTATTTGAAGGCTTTTTTAGAGGCCTGGACATATAAAAGCATCCCGTTTTTCAAAAGGAAAGTAAGAAAAACGTTCTTTCTCATCCATTTAATCATCTTGTGACCTGCTGAGATTTATTTCAGGAGTGAATGCTCTGGTGGATATTTACAGCAGCTTGAATGTGAGACTAACTCATAATAAACTGCAGTTCATCATGATGAAGGAAGACCCAGCATTGTGCCTTATTCATGTGTTATTTCGTTAGCAAGATCAGTTCATTGATTTGGCTTTTTTTTGTGGGATTTGTTCTTATCATTTAAACCTTTCCTCCACTAGCTCACCTTTTTTCACCTTTATAAAAAAACTAAACATCTGCTCCATACAGGGATCACAGACAGCACGGAGAACGATCACAAACCCACCAAGAGGAAACCCAACTGCTGCTGATGAGAGCGGACGAAGTGACCGTCTGGATACACTGAACCATCACAGCCACACAGAAGGACACACTGAACGGGAAAACTAAACTGATATATGGACTCAGCTTGCTCAGTGTGGACACGGGTATCATGAATAGACCCCCACCCCGCCCAAACCCCCCCCCCCAAACCCCAAACTACAGTACATGATGTTACATTAGTGGCACTGAGAGGGTATTTGTATAAACTCAAGTTGGAGGTTTGACATAATGAATTCTGAGTTGTAAACAAGTCAGTCAGCAGGATGACCTGAATAGTGTCTCAGGGCTTTACAACAAATACAGCTTTGTGATGTGCTCGGCTACGTAATGATTTATCAAAAGAGGAAGATTATTTTCGACTGGATCCTTTTTGGCAGCATACCACCATTAAACTGCACTTGCTTGATGCTTTCATAAACACATTTCTGTCTGTCTGTTTCTCTGGCAACATTTTTTTTTTATCCTTTTTATGGATGAAATGTCAGAACCAGACTTAATGCATTTTTTTTGGTTGCTTCACTGGTCTCCTGTCATGTGACTCTGTAGCGCTAATGTGATGCGTACGCTGGCTCCCATGACCGCGATGATACTCACAAACGCATCTCTCTCCTCTGACATAAGGGCTCTCATGATCTTGAAAATGCAGGGATTGTTTGCAGGGACAGAAATGAGCGGAGAGGTTTCATCTGAGGCCAATTGATTTCCTCGCTTAGTCCAGTCAGACGGGAGGAAGTAGTGTTGCTGAGTGCTCTGCATATCTCGTCTTGTGTCCCATCAAAAGTAGATATACTTTTATTATAGCTCATAGATTATGGATTGTAAATAAACTGGTTTTGATCACTGCGTTGCTCCTTTCCTCCTGGAAAAAAATCAGAAAGCTGGATGGTGTTAACACAAGCAAAAAGATGGGAAAAAATTCTTCACATTCTGTTCCCAGATAATCATATTTCTACCATGAAGGAAATCAAGAATGCAAACACACACACACACACATCACATGTCCATGTTTGTTTCCGAAAATTAGCATGAACAAGCCTGAAGAAGGGTTTAATATGAACACTTTTATTAAAGGGATCACAGGTAGAAAAGGTCATCAGCAGTGCCAGACAGAATTTCTCTCACGATCACCAACTGCTGCCGACAACCAATCACAGCCTCATTGAGAGAGATTCGATATATTAAATCTGGCAAGAGGCGTAAAACCAATTGAGTTTACTCTACCATGATACTCTTGCACACTGCAAAAATGAAGCACATCATTGAATACCAGCGCGGGTTGTTTGTACTGTGGCACAGCGGGGAGAAAAAAAAAAGAAAGGATGCATAAGTCAAATAGGGATGCAGTGACTTAAAACTGGGGTACGACAATCACAAAAAGATGTCTTTTCAACAATGAATTCATTCTACTGAAATAACTGCGTGCAGTTGAGAGTATTATACAGAAGTTAGGAATATAAACACAGTGGATAGTCAGTTTGATAGTATCGTCTGCTTATAGTGTTACGGTTTATTTTAAAATAATTAAAACTTATCCACTGAAACATCTTAATCTTCATAAATTTTGTGAAGAACAACACCTGTCCTGATATGTAAACTGCATTTTTTTGGGGGGGTGTTTAATCATCCCGTTGGATCTTGGACAAGTGGGAAGTGATACTATCTGGGACTGAAATGCAGCAGTGGTGGCGAATATAACTGGATGTCACGTTTAAGTAAACTTCGAAAGTTCCCCCTCTGACAAAAACTACCATGAACGCTCTTCTTGACAAGCGAGGTATGTCCACTTGGAAACTTTGTTGCTAAAATCAACAGATTTAAAAAGGTGGACTACATTCTTATGCATAGCCTCGCATGAATTTATACCAATTAACCAAAAACAAGCACTGTTACCTTTTGTGTGACACGACGTCCACTCATTATTTTCAGATAGAGTTTACAATACATTAGACTATCTACAGGAGCCAAACTACAGCCAACTGATCATAATACAGCATGTGGTACAGACAAGTAGTAAGTCAAGCTGACGTTAAACTTCCTCCTTCAATTCATTTTGCTTCTCAAATCAGTCTCGTCTCTCACACTCGGCGTGTGTGTTTGTGTTTGTGTGTGTGTGTGTTAAAAATGTGTAGAGCGGAAGCTTAAGATTCAAACAGGAAAAAAAACAAGTCTTTATTCATTCTGACGCATTCCATACAAAATTCAATTTCCTGATTGGCTTGGCAAGGCGCTCTTTTGGCAACGGTTCGCAAAAAACCCACCAACCCTTTAAAGAGGAAGTGTGGGTTCTTCAAACTGTAACTGTGCCCCTCTGTCAAAACCATTCATGGATCAAACTAAAACAAATCGCAAAAATAAGGATAGCAGGACAGCTCGTATGACAGTCTGTGTAGGTCCATATCCTATATGTAACTGCTGTCGGATATTTCAAGTTTTTTGTTTTTTTTCATTGTACTGACTTTCTGTGTGACATATACAGTGTTAGTCTGACTATACAAAATACTTTGTAGCCAGAGGAGTCGGCCGGAAGGGGAGGAGGTGAAACATTCGGGATGAGAGTGTAGACAGGAGGACAAGAGGAAGGAATGAGTTGAGATGGGCCATGATGCCAGACTGATGAACTGGAACTACAATAATAAGAGACGAAGAGAGCGTATGAGTGGAGTCAGCTGGATGGACTGTGGGACAGACAAACGGTGGAGGGTTGGGAGGGTTATCCAGATGAAGAAGCAGTACAAAGGATGGAGTTGGGCAGGGAGGGAGGGAGGGAGGGAGGGAGGGGGGGGATGTGTCAACGCCCCCCTACATGTCCTATCGATCCATTTCATCCAGCAGGGGTGTGGCGTCCCCGGCGATAGACATGGGTGTGCTCTCGATCATGGGGCTGGGGGATGGTCGTGGCGTCATCCTCTGGGTTTTCTTCCGTCCCTCTGCCTCTTTCTCCTTCAGCCACTGCTCCGCCATCTTGCCCCAGTCCACTGCGGAGGTGTTGCTGCTGCTCGGCCTGCGGGGAAGGAGGACAGAGAGGGAAGTGTTTTAGTAAAGAGACAGCATATGAAAGGAAGACAGGTTGAATGGCATACTGCTGCTTAGCTTTAAATGATGCAGATTGTGAGTTTAGCACCATCTAGTGGGGAGAAATAGTCATTCAATTTTACTGGTTGATCTGTGGACTTTACTATGAATGCAGCTGAAGGCTCAATTGATATAGAACACGTACATTTACACCATTTTTCTGTCATTTTGAACATTTTTTGCTTCTTTTGGCACATTTTTTATTTAATGTTCATTAAACTTGGTACATGCCATATTTAGATGACCCCAAACAAAACTCACAGAACTCTTAAACACAATTCGATTGCAACCAATTTTGTGAATATTGTAAATTTAGTAATAATAATAATACTTGATGCAATTTAGCCCACAGGGGGGCGCTACAGTAAAATTATACCATGACATTTCAACATTTCTGTTGTCTTTAGTGAAATGACACCTGCACACAGGAACTCCCGAGCATGTGTATGGCATATTAAAGCATGGCACCAATAGCTCCACCTCGTGCCCACTTATTAAATCCAATCACTTACGAACCATGAGGCAGAGTCATGAAATATATGGAAGACACCTCCCCCCTGGGTGTTTACTTATATTTAAGTGTGGTTAATAAAAAAATGGATTTGTTAAAATTGTGTAAAATTGTATAATGTCTTCTTTTGATTTTGAAACAATACAAATAATTGGGACTTCACACTTTCCACATCACTCTTTATGAATCATCAGTTTGGTTTCTACAGAAAAAGTAATTGTAAATTGTAAACATTCAGCCTGGACTTACTTTGGCTGCTGCTGTGGCGTCCGTCCTCTGGATGATGTGGAGGATGACGGCGTGCCCGAGGAGTGGCCGTGGTGACTGCTGTGGCCGTGATGGCTGTGGTGTGATGCGTGGCCTCCACCGTGTGGGTGGGCGTGGGCGTGAGAGTGTGAGGACTGTGGGGTTGAGCCAGGGTACTGCGGTGTGCCCAGGGCCTGCTGGCTCGGTGTGGTGTAGGAGTAGCTGGGTGTCATCATGGGCGTCGCAATGGGCTGCTGAGGTGTGGCAAACACCTGCAGAGGAAGAGGCACAGCTAATGAACTGGGCTCATTAAGGGACTGGAGAAAATCCATGTCATTAACTAAACATAATTAGCTCATTTTAAAGGAAAAGTTCCAAGTCTGTCTTAAAGGAAGAGTCAGGTGCTCACGTGATTTTTTGCCAATATAGTTTCATAATGCACTTTCAATGTAAGTGATGGAGGACGAAATCCACAGCCCTCCTTCATAATGTATCGAAAGTTTATCTAAATGGACTGTACTTATATAGCGCCTTTCTAGTCTTTTCGACCACTCAAAGCGCTTTACACTACAACTCATTCACCCCATTCACACACATTCATACACTGATGGCAGGGGCTACCACGCAGGGTACCAACCTGCACATCAGGAGGAAGCTAACCATTTACACACATTCATACACCGTTGGCACAGCGACGGGAGCAATTAGGGGTTAAGTGTCTTGCCCAAGGACACATCGACATGTAGACTGGAGGAGCCGGGAATCGAACCGCCAATCTTCCAATTGGAGGACGACCGCTCTACCTCCTGAGCCACAGCCGCCCGATATCTGAAGCTAATATGGGGTCTTCAGTCGTCCAAAATTGTCACATCTAGTCAATGTATTTTGGAACAGGAATACACTGTCCATCGAGACACTAAGAGGGGTTGTTTTTTTCCCCCCACAAAAAAAACGTAACTTTTGAAGACATTTTATTTGGCTAACTCCCACTACTGAAGCCAATTCATCTTTAAATAACACTACTTTAAAAAAGTGTTTAACAATAATGAGCTTCTTGGATTGAACAAATACAACTGTTTCATTAAAAACAACATAAAAAACAAATAACATCCTGTCTAATGCTTGACTTCTGACAGAAAGTATTAGGTTCATGAATCTGCAGAACAGGTCACCAGGGCATTTACAGATTATAAAGACCTAAACCAAATGTTGTGTTGGTCTCTTAAGAGCCACAAACATCTCCAAAACTCCAAACAGCAACTTCAGGTTTCCTACAACCTCTTTCCTTTCACAGTAGTTCTTAACTTTAAAAAAACTGCACTCACATGATAAGCAGAGGAGCTCCCTCCTCCTCCTCCTGTGCTGCCACCGTAGCCGTACTGACTGGATCCCCACTGTGCGGGGGTGGTGTTTGGGTTCTGGCCCTGGCCTGTGACTGCAGCGATCGCGCTGAACATCTGAGAGGTCATGTTGCGTGGGAGGGCGTTGACAGCTCGCGTCAAGTCTGGGGAGGAAGTAATATGTTAGGAGATAGAAGAAAAAAACGTCCAACAACTCTACTTGTACTGCCAGTGTGTAGATTTGTGTTTGTGGAAGGAAGAGAGCGGGACTGACCTGCAATGTTGATATTTGCTGGGGTTGCGTTCAGGGATGCAGGTGTCCTTGTTCGGCTGCTGTTGCTAGGCGTGATGCCTTTGACAGAGGAGAAAATGTTAGAAAATCACTCACTGTATATTTCAGCTGCTGTAAGATTAACACTATAACCCATAAATACACTGTTTTTATACCTGGAACAGGCTCTTGGTAATGGTCCTTAAACCAGCGGAATAACCCATTCACTGTAGGAAATATCTGTGAACGGTAACGGAAGCCGTCCGGGGTGATGGTCACATATTCAACGCTGTTAAATAAGAAAAAAGGAGAAATTGACTTTCAGTTCTGGAGGCATGTCAACTTTTCTGTCAATCAAACGAGTAACCATCTGATAGAAATGTGTTGGCAGTGGAGCAGCTGTGTGAGTGATTTGGCATAACAACTCTGATATGACTCAGACTGATTTAAATTTACAAATATGAGCTTCTGTAGCAGCTACAGACCTCTGCATGTCACCATATGTCACTGACATTTGTGAGTATTTACACCACTGAATCGTATCATCTGCTGTTTCTGTGGTTTCCAGTTTTAAGTCTGCTTCCACTGACAACAGTCTGATTTGTGTATTTGATATTTTCCACCTATGGCATCATTAAAGCGAGTAATCAGAAATCAGAGGAGACAAGAAACATTTCCGCTCACCGTGGTTTTCCACGAGGCTGGTAGCCCAGTATGAACTTTCCTGGCAGCTCTTTACAGGCCGAAATAAAGTAAGGAATAAAAGTAGGCTTCTCCCTCTTCGTCTTAACCAATAACTCCTCCATTTTCTATCAAAGACAGAACAAGACAAAAGAGAGATATGACAGATGCAACTAGAGGAAACAACAGGTAGTATATCGAGATGAAGAATATTATTCAAAAGACGACTAAACACTGTGAAATAATATGATGATGTAAAGAAAGACAATCAGCACATACCTCCTTGCTGCCCCAGTGGCACTCATGAAAGTATTTATGCCCCAGTAGATCTCGGGCAAATGATGCCATTGGCTGAATGTAGCGAGCAGTGATTTCATCCAGATCTTCAAACTCCTGCAGAGAATGAAAGAAAAGTCTTAAAGAACAAAAACAGCAGCTGCCACAAAACTGATGCTTCAGAATACGTTGTCTTCGTTTGTTTAAGACGCACAATTCTAAACAAAGAGCAAAAGGGAACAGCTTACTTCACTGTTGATCCAGAGCGTGTGCCCTAAGCTGAATGCATTCTCTTTGCCTTCTTCTCTCACATCCACGTGTTGGTAGATACCGTCAGCCACCTACAAAACATCACACAGGATCAGACTGGAATACACGGTGTCAAAAATCAAATGTTTAGTCAGTGTACTACAGGCCTACTGCTGGTTCCTAGTATCTCTAAAAGTAGAATGGGAGGCAGAGCCTTCAGTTATCAGGCTCCTCTCCTGTGGAACCATCTCCCAGATTGGGTCCGCGGGGCAGACACCCTCTCTACATTTAAGAGTAGGCTTAAAACTTTCCTTTTTGATAAAGCTTATAATTAGGGTCGGCCAGGCTTGTCCTGGACCAGCTCCTAGTTTATGCTGCTATAGGCTTAGACTGCCGGGGGACTCCTACTTCCATGATGCACTGAGCTCCTCTCTCCTCCTCTCTCTCTCTATCCATCCATCTATATACATTAACATTCATGTACTATTAATGCATCAATAACCTAAACTTCTTCCCCGGAGTTGTCTGTGCTTTCTCGTCTCACAGGCAATCTGGGCCTGTAGACGTCCGGATGACAGATTCCAGTCCCGGACCTTCTAGCTTCAATGTTGATTTCCAATGTGCTTCTCTCTCTCTCCTATTCTTCCTCTCTCTCCTCTCTACCCCAACCGGTCGAGGCAGATGTTCTCCCACTTTGAGCCTGGTTCTGGTTCTGAGGTTTCTTCCTGTTAAAAGGGAGTTTTTTCTTGCCATTGTTGCTAAGTGCTGCTCATGTGGGAATGTTGGGTCTCTTTAAAATTAAAACCTGAAGAGTACGGTTTAGAACCTGCTCTATGTGTAAAGTGCCTTGAGATAACTTTGTTGTGATTTGGCGCTATACAAATAAAGATTGATTGAGATTGATTGTACTATCTACATTAAAGTGCTCTCATATTGTGAGTGTACTTAATCTCCTGTCATCCGTTACTGTTAAGCTTTGCCTTTTGTTACCCTGCATCTTTTTTTCTGCATCCATCCATCCATTCAGGTGTTATTTCACCCTTTATTGCTCATCTGTACCCCTCTCTTTCTGTTTCTTACTTTCCAGGTGACGGTGAGGTGGTTCTCTCCCTTGCTGCTTGGTCTGATAATCAAGTCTCCTTGGTCTAGGGTCTCCATCATCTTCTCTGCCTGGTTGAAACTGATATTGTGGAAGTTGGGGTGGGCGATCACACGCTTTATGTATGCTGGAGAGAGAGAGAGAGAGAGAGAGAGAGAGAGAGAGAGAGAGAATGCAAAAAGCAGACAAATAGTGTTAGGATGCTATGATGTTGGATTAACTGTTGGGACAGTATTTTCAAGAAGCAATTTGGATTCAAATAACTCTTAATCCTGTGATTATACTAACGTGTTCGTTGCTGTTTCTTCTTAAGCTCCTCCTCGTGTTTTTGGTCTTCGGACTCTGTGTCAAAGTCATAGTAGGTGTCCTTCGGGAGCTTCCACTCGTTGGCCTTGTCCATCAAATCTGAGGTGCGGCATGTTAGGTCCACGCTGAATTTCTCAATGTCGATTTTCATGATGCGGCAGTGAACTGTCATGCCCACCTGAAGGAGCAGAGACAAGAAGAACACATAAGTATTACACAGATGCCATAATCGAAGGAAACAAAACAGGCAGGTCAGAAATTGATGCAACAATCAGTCACACATCTGTTGGGTTTGGATAATGCTACTGGTCCTACATTTTTGAAGGTGAGATTAAAAAACTGAAAAGTGACAGCAAAGCACATCCAAGGATGACAAGAATAACCATGTCCCACCTTCACCCTCTCCTCGGGGTGTTTGACCGTTTTGTCACTGAGAAACTTGGTGGGAATGAATCCCTGGACGCCGTTGTCTAATCTGGACCGCACCCCAATAGCCTGACCTGGACAGGAACCGCTGTCGAAGTGGTTCCACACCTATCAAAATGGAAAGAAAACATTTTGATATCAGACTCTCAGCTGTTTTTCCAATGTTCAGGTGTGAAATGAAACAAAGTCAGGTGGTCTCTGGTACCTCGCTGAGTTCTGGGAAGTTGTCCTGCTGACAGAAGGGACACTGCCACAGACCTGTGGAGTCGTTACGGATGGCTTGGTCGTAGCTCTCTCCCTGAGGCCGCCGGTGAGCAATACCAGTTACTATGCTGGTGATCAGCTTACCTGGAAATGCACAGTATGCAGAAGAAGGTATTAAAAACATCAACCATGTCAGTCTAAAAAATAAATATAAAACTACGTCAGAGTTTAATTTCTATTCAATTGGTGGCACTTCAAAAGCATCAGTTCATTTTAAAGGTCATGTGTTATTACTTAAGTGCCAACTGCTTAGGCTGAGTACTGAGAGTTGGGAATCCAATATGTGAATTATTGATCTTTGATTAAGTTTAATTCAAGAGATTAATGGGTGTGCTTCAGTGCAGTGTGTCTTACCAATATAAAAGGTCTCTGGAGTCTCCTTGGTGAGCATGTTGAACACCTCCTCAGTGTTTGGGACTCTGTAGGCAACTCTGAGGTCTTTATATCTGCAGCTCAACTCTGCACGGATATCATACAGAGTAATTCCCTTGTTGCCGTAACCCTGCAGGAATAAAACCAAGAAGAAAACAAAAATTATGACAACGCTTGGAGAGGTGAGAGGACGTAAAAGATGGCTTAAGTTTCTTATGGCTTCATTTTGTCAGGAGTCAAAAATTAGAGACTTTTATTTTTCCAGACTGTTTGATACATTTCTACAGTCAAAGACACACACACACACACACACACACACACACACACACACACACACACACACACACACACACTAACCTGTCTCTCGAGCTCTTCAGCGAAGGCATCCAGGTCCAGATCTTTGAGACGCTCCGGATTTTCCAAGATCTCCTCCAGAGCTCCAGCTGGGTTGGCGTCTTCTGCCGACTCATCATACTCAAGGGCGTCGACAGCCATCTTGCGGGCCCACTCATAAGTCTCAGGGTGGACACGAGACCCATCCAGAACCTCAATGTAGGAGTCAGTACTGTGTGGAGAGTTTAAGAGATGAAATGACAATGCTGATTCAAAATGACCTTTGCAGAGTGCTGAATGCTAGATCACACTTAAGGAAAACAACGTGACGTGATCATGCATGCAGAGAAAGGACGGCACAACACCCCGGTCTCTACGAACCTGTCTCCGAGCGATGCAGTGTCGATCTTGATGAAACCGGCACAGTTGATAAAAACCTTGGGCCCCATGTGACACATTGTGACCAGCTGGGTTCTGTTTTCCAGACGAGTGTTGTTCTGCTTTAGAATCTGCACAAAGAAATAGACCACGAAGGTTATGAGATCATCAGATCAGACACGATAATCACAGATGTGAGAACTTTATGTCTGCAGCACAAATGCAAAACATAATGAACCTTGAGCAGGTGGGAGCCCTTCCTCGGTCCCAAACCGCAAACAAACTGGACCAGGCTCTGAGTGTGAGGATGGGCGATGGCCTTGTTCACATCCACTCCAACCTCATTGACTCGATTGATGAATTCACAGTAGAGAGCACAGAGAAGATCCTCCTTCACCACATGTTCCTGAGAAAGAGAACAGAGAGGGGGGAAAAAAAAGACAGATGGTTTCACAAAGCTGAGCTGTATTAGTCATGTTTCACTTGATATCTACAAAGTTCAGTTTTAATAGCAATTATTGTTCAAATAGATGAGATGCCGGGATTCCCATTATCATCACCTCAATGTTCACTGATTAGTTGATACATTATCTATCTGAGTGGTAGACATAAAAAGGTAGGAACTGGTCCGAATTGTGATAAAACTGCCAAAAATCACATCTGCCAAAATGTCTAATTGTATCATTAAACAAAAATAATATTTTCTTTTTACTTCATGTCATAGAAAATACAAATATCCACCATTTTTTTCCATCTCTCACCTGCAGCGGGTGCAGTTTGAGGCAGAGAATGTCATCGTCAGTGCTGCAGACCTGAGCATACTCTATCAAGGGATCCTGGATCTTCCTGGCTATCGACACAGCCTGTCGCAGCAATGGAGGGTAATCCCTATAATCAACCTTCACAAACAGACAGCAGACGATCAGGGGAGAAAATGAGCAGTGTGAGGAATGAAAAATAATATGCTCTGCCACAGTAACCTCACATAGTAAGGTGAAGTATTAACTAGTTACCTCAGACTTCTTGCTGTTCATGTACAGTGTGGCCAATTCATTGTCAACAAGTTCCACTCCCACAGCTGGCAGAGAGGACTCTTGCTCAAGCTCGCTGATAGTCCTCTTGAAATCCTCCATGATCATTTGGGCATCTCTGCACACACACATGGGCAATAATTACAGAGAGAGTTTACACCTCAACTCCACTACAACTGTTCCAAATGTATACATGAAGCTTTCAGCATAGAAAGGAATCAATTATTTACCTGGTCTCCCCAGTAACAGCTACCACATGAGGTTTCTTGCTGGACAGAAACTTCTTTAGAGTTTCAATGTCGTGGTTCTGAGGATGACACACACACACAAATGAGTCAAGTAACACGTTCTTCTATAACAGAAAAACACAGTTAACTGCATAGAAGTAGTTGTTTTTTTTCTGTTTGTACCTTCTTCTCTCTCTCATCCTCCCTGAACGCATTCCTCCTTTTCATGAAGTAGGGCAGACGCAGGAAGTCCACCACCTCTCCTTCTCCATTGATCAGAGCACAGAAAACTGGAGTATCTCTGTCAGAGCACAGTTTGTACGTAAGAAGCTATGTTGTTATATAAGCGTGTCATCAAAACATCTTTTTTAGCCACAAACATTACAACAGTATATCTGATATATCTGGGATAAAATACAAATACTGTGGGCACATACCTGCTGGGTGCATAGGCAACACCAAGCACCCGAATGCCTTTGCCCTGACTCTCATCCATCAGATCATCGTCTTCCTCAACCTGCTGATCTGGCCTATAAGGACTCACCTTAAGCCAGTTATACAACCGGCGACAGCAGGACTACAAGAAGAAAAATGGAGTACAACAGAGAGTTCATAATGATTTCTACAGTTAAAAAACATACAAGCATATATAGTTTAACAATTTTCAGACAAATTACCCTGACAATGCTCTCCTTGGCCTCAGCGATCAGTTTGCTCTTGAGCTCCTTGGCCATCTGAGGGTAGAGGAACTGAGTAAGAGATCGCTCTATAGCTAAGGTTCGCTGCCTGTTCCACTCCTGCACCTGGTGACTGAACTCGTCCCTGTAGTAAAACTGTTTGATCTCATCAAAGTATGTCTGGTCCCCAGCGAACCTGAGGAGAAGCAGAGGGAAGGCACAGAGACATGCAGAGTCAGAGAGGAATGCTTCAATATTACCAGAGTCATAATTCAAAAGCTCTGTGTTTTGTTGACAACGATGCAGATAAAAACATAAGCTGCATCTTAAAATTTAAAAGGAATTAAACTCAGGGGACCTATCCTACTTGTCAACCCTCCTTTCCCCCCAACATCCAAACTAGGTTTCTAAACAGATGCTAAAAATGGCACAACACTTAGTTACATCAGATCCTGTACATGGCCAGGCGAAGGAAAGTGCATGAACAACAAAACAGAAATTAAACAACCTGGGAATATTTGCATATTTATTTGCCTCATCTGGTCGATGTAAACTAACTAAAACCCAGTCTAAATCCTATGTCTGTCACAAATGGTCTGGATTATGGAGTATCATTAAATACTTACCCTTTGACCCCAATAAGGTCTATGCAGATGTCAATGGTAAGCAGTCCCTCTTCCTCTGCCAGGCACATCTTCAAGAACTGATCCCCATTCAGCTCTTTTACAGCCTTGTTCTTCAGATACTTGAAGGAGTAGGCAAAGTGAGCCTCGTCTATCTCCTACAAGAAGTAAACAAATAGCACAGCAGGTTTAGGATAGTGTTAAGGAAACTGTTCTGCTCAGTTCAGCGATGAAATGTTTCAATACCTTTTTGCCTTTCTTCGTAGGCTTGATGTTGATCTTGGCCCTTTCCTGAAAGGTCTGTCGGAGGACGTGTCTGACCAGAGGTTCTCGAGCAATCTGCATGGCCACCATGTACCTGGTCCCTTCCAGCACAGCTTCAGGAGTGCTGAACTGACTGCAGACGTAATCTTTGGCCAGCTCTACAGGCTCAGCGGGGAACTGCTCTGTCTCGTGACGCTGGTAACTGTCTCTCAGATTTTCTCCAAACTGCTCTGGAGTCAACCCAAACTTTTTAGCCAGGCCATCTGCAGCAAGTAACAAACAGACAAAAAGTTAAAGCACAGAGTAAGGTAACTGGACAGGGCTGGTTTCCATCTACCCTTGATGTTATTCTGTTCATGGAATAAATATATACATATACCAGGGGCACTGAAACACTGGTATTATGGTGTGCAGGGTAAAAAACAAAGACTAACCGAGTCCTACGCTCTGACAGATGCTGTACATATCCCTGCGAGACGCCAGCTTCAGGTCAGGTGCTTTCTGTTCCTCTTCTTCTTCCACCTCTAATTCCTCCTCATCACCTTTAGGGGGGAGCCCATCAAAATTAGTCTTGTTGTTAATCATCAAAACCGGGCAAGCACTTGCTTCAATTACAACACAACAATTGTGGAGTATCCATCCATCATCATTTACAAAACTGGCCAATTGAGCAACATCCATCTTACCGTCCTCTGTCTCTTCTTTGATTTTCTTGACCCTCTTCTTGCCGCCCTTAGCGGCATTTTGCATCTTGGGAATATCTCGGCCATAGTACAGCAGAAAGTGGTTGTACACATCACCCAGCTCTTCGAGAGTCTGCACATCTTTCAGTCTACAGAAAAAGAGAAAATGGGTTTTAATAGGACAGAAAACAAGTAGCAAGGATAGGTGTATAGCACGGTTTATTGTATGTTTATTTCCTGCAGTCACAACCAAACACACTACGCAAGAGTCTCAGCCCTCCAGTGTAACAACAACATACCTCTCCATGTCAGCGGTGTCCAGAGGACGGATGCCGTCAGCTAAAGGTTTATCAGGGTCTGCAGAGATCTGCTCAAATTGGTAGGACTGCATCTTCCGGAACAGACGGGTCAGGTTCTGCTTGCGGGTCTTCAGTTGAGTCCACTGGTGGGTGAAGGTTGAAAATGTAAGTCACAAAACCAGAAGTAGCGTACAGATGTGAGGTTGAAGAGAGAATTATTCTGACTTATTTAAAATAATGTTGAAGAATTCCTTTAAATGTTTTAGAAAATGTAGACAAAATGTATTTAATAAGTGATTATTATAGGATTAGAAATACACTGTACCTTTTCATCCCACTGCCACACCTTCCACAGGTCATTGATGTTTAGCTCTGGCTCCACATATTCCTTCCTGTAAAAAGCTATGAATGGAACCTGGAAAAAAACATTGGATAAAATGGTTTATTTACAACAACAGCACAGTTTGCATCCTGAGAGGGTTAACCCTGAATGAAGGGAACAGTTGATGCACATCACATGTTTGAACATGAACTCACTATATACCTCAAACTGTTGATTCCTCATGAAGTTTAGAGCCTCTTTGATCTTGGCAATTGTGCTGGGGCCTTTCCTGCTGAAGTTTGTGGTGGTCCCTCTGTCAAGATAATCTGTGCTCTCCTGTTTAGGACAAAGAAAAAATGTGAGATCTGACTAAAAATCCAAGAAAGTTCATTGTGCGTTCTCTTTTTCTGAGTGTTAACGGCAAAGGTCGTACCTGCATGGAGATAGTTAGAGTGGAGAAGCCATGTCTGAAGATCCACTCTGCTTCCTCTTCCAACTCGTCATCTTCAGCAGGTTTAACAGGGATGGACCTTAACTAGAAGAGGGAGAGCAGAACGACATTCAGAAAGACAACACCAGGCAAACACAGGATAAGCAGCTTTGAAGACTTAACTTCTGATTTATAAATACAGAGAACATGGGTAAAGTAAAAGCAGTCTTTATAAACATATACGTCTCATATAAAAATGTAACAGTGCAAGCATCAAAAACACTGTAACAGATTAACAAACACACACCTGGAACCTCTCGGGCATGTCTGTGGAGCGGATCTCATTGTCTTGGTCAGTCATGTGACTACTTTCCAGCTCACTGGGCTCGTAGATCTCAAAGATGCTCTTCCTCCCTTGCCTCCTCTTGGTCTGTTTCTTGGGTCTGTCCCAGCCCTCTTCATCCTGGTCCTCTTCCTCCTCCTCACCCTGGTCGTAGGCATCCGCGTCAAAGTCAGCAAAGTCGAAGTCGCCCCCAAAAATCTCCTGGGCCTCCTGGAGGGCTCTGTGGGAGGATCAAGTGATGATGTATTTTTCTTAATTCATGTCTTAAAGCAGCTTGCCGTTTTAATAATGTTGAAAAAAAAGTTTCTTGCCCTACAAAATATTATTTTTTAAATGATAAAGCAGCAAAAGATTTAGTGTAAACCAGGACACTCACGCATCTGTGTATCCTGAAAATTTCTTGCCCCTCTTTTTGGTGATGGGTTGGCCATCATCATCCACAATAAAATCGTCTATATCTGTAGAACAAAAGTACAAATTTCCATTATCAATATTTTATTGACCTGCTTTTTAGATATTCAAACACAGATCTTAAAAAATCCTTCATTCCAGCCGTACCTGACTCCTCATCCTCTCCTTCCTCGTCATCTTCATGTTGCGGAAGAGGTTCATCGGCAGTCTCACCGTCCTCCAGCTCGCCATCTCCATCGGCATGGAAGATCTCATCTGCGATCAAGTCCTTCTCATCATCTTCTTCATCGTCGTCCAGTGTTTTCACACGGTCATATTTCTTCTTCTGTAAAACACAAAAGGTTCAGCATCAGCATTACTAGCTTAGACTTTTTCCAAGAGTACAAAAATTAACTGGAAAGATTGGAGGTTGAGCTTAATGTGAGAAACTTAACTACAGAGAAAATAGTGATGAAAAACGATTCTTACCCTTCGTTTCACTTTAACACCCAAGTTTTCCTCAATAAGGTCAAGATCATCGTCATCCAGGTAGTCGTCATAATCTGCAAAGAGGATAAGTGTCAGCTGGAGAACACAACTTCCAGGCTTAACAGCCTACATTAAAAATCGCTTTCAAAAGCAAAGTAACATCATCAGGTGTTTTTTCCCCCCTTCAGCATCAGCGTCTATCTGCCTCCAAATCTTACTCCTAGTACCAAAAACTGAAAGTATTAATATTTCATATCCTGGATCTCACAATTGTGATACTTTTTATGAGATAAGATACAATAGTCAAAGTCAAATGCTTTTGTATAAGGATGCAAAAAAAAAGGAAAAAAAGAAGTCCATTCAGATATGTATCACACTTCAACACCACGATGACTCTATGCCCATATTTTTAGATGGCACGGATATGTTGGGCAAAGCAAAAAATATGAAGGACGATTATACATCACAAGCAGCACCTAGCTACGTTAATGCAACCAGTATGTGGGCGCATGTGGCTCCACGGCATACAGAGCTGAAAGTAGATGAAGACGAAAAGAGGCAAACTGTTATTTTACCTGGCGCCACCGATGCCAGAAATATGTTCGAGGTCTGTTCTGATTAATCAGAAATGTGTTCCTTCTCACTCATTAACTCATTAACTCATTAAGAAGTATAACAGGTCTGGTGATACTTCTCGATTTGGCACTTTCACAATCAATTTTGTATTATATTAGGAAATCAGTGTTGCTACAGACCCCCAGAAAAATACCAACATGTAATACATTTGATCATTTCTGACTCTTTAGTACAGCGTGTGATGTGTGTTCAGTTGTTGTACACTGTTGTTGACAAGCCTGTAGAAATCTTAAGAGTCAATTTTAATTGCAGCAAGCATTCAGCATCCGTCATTTACTGAAAACACTGCTAAGACATAAAGGGATTTTGAACAACTGACTGGGTAAAGAGATTCTGAATAAATCAGGCAAATCTTTTTACAGACTCCTGAAGGATTTAAAAAAAAAAATAAAGTAACATGAAGCAATTATTTCAAAGCAACCTTCTAATCTTCTAAGGGGCAACATTAAATGAGCGAGTACACAGAATCTTCCATTTTTTCTCTCATTCATAACGAGTCTCTTTATATTTTCCTGTGTCATGCAATGATGAGGGAATTTTGATACCAACAAATGTTCAAATCAGTGCTCACCTTACCTTACCTACATGAATATATTATTTTTTTTGAAGTACGAAATGAGACAGCACTAACACTGTAAATAAAGAGTGGACTTAATATTCAGTAATAGAGAATGGACACTTCACAACCAACTGTAAATGTGCTGTTTTTAGCTTTTTCAGCAACAAAGCATGAATATATTTTACAGTAAATGCAATGATAGACCACTTACAAAGACAATTAATCAGTTTTGGTGTTTTTTTTGTTATTGAGAGCCATGCAGGGTGCTGATGGGAGCTCAAAGAATAATGTGACCCCCAATATGATTTGGCTAAAACAGCAACCGACATAGAAAGATTCCAGGCCAGCAAAACCTTTACATTCAGTCCAACCTGCAACAAGACACTGTCTAATTGTTGCTTAACTCTTTAAAACATCTGATGAACTTACTGCGCTTTTTACGTCGATGCCTAACTTCCTCTTCGGAGTCACTGCCACCTCCACTTTTTTTTTCCTGTTCTTCCTCTTCCTCCGGCTCCTCATCTCCATCATCAATCAGTCCACGTAAATTGCCTCGCTCATCCTGATCCTCTGTGTTCTCTTCTTCTTCTTCATCTGTTCAGAAATTACAGATGAGTCCACCACACTTATCACACCGCCCCACCTCTGAAACCCATACAAAGAACCAAACGATTCAGGTCTTACCATCATCCTCCATAAACCTCTGGGTTTTCTTGGGCTTTAGGTCTTTCTCTTCAAACTCTTCCTCTGATTCCTCAGCCTCGCTCTCAATGAAGTCCGACATGACTGCAGTTCCTGAAAAGAAGTGCACAATGTTGTTAGCCAACTTTCTAAACATCAGCCACTCATTATTTTCTACTTAAATACAAAATCACACACAATGACTCATGATATATATTTTTAACACTGTGCTGTAACTGCCCATTACACCCTTTAACATCCAGTTTCCTTTAATTTCTCCTTTAAGGAGCTTCGAGGTTGAATAATTATTTTATTTCATACTGACAGTACTGCATATATATTCTTCATCAACTTGCTCCAGCTCTTCCTTGATGCTCTATGTTGACAATGTGTGACATCTTTAAACCCAAGACTTTTATGGCTGCACCTTTCCATCATCCACTTTGTCCTCTAGATATTAAAATAAGGCTGTAGATTATCTGTCACCTATCATGGGTAATATTTGCTCAATATGACTTTTTTTTTTAACAACTTGATCATAACAGTGATATTTCACCTGGTGAACACATTACAAATAAAAGCTTCTTGGCATGACCCCATCATTATTCAGTGTTTTAGCTTATTGTTCTTGACAAGCAATATTAAATCTGTTAAATAATAATCAACAACGCTGAGTGTGCACATCTTAATTCGAGCTGGTGATGCTTTTACACGCTTGAATAGTGTTATATGTCAGTAAATTACAAAAATATAATACAATAACCTAGCAGGACACCTTAAGATGTCGCAATGCGCACACACACACACACACAGAGAGAGAGAGAGATGGCAGACTAAACACACTGCTTGCTCCCAATCTAACGCTAACACAGCATATCCATATTACTCCTTTAATGTAACATTAGCTGGTGAGCGACAAACCACGATGTTATATTAGAAAATACAGTAACTAAGGTAAGCTATTATCAACCACCAGCTAGGCTCAAGTTAGCTTGACTGCAACATTTCACCTAGCAGGTTAGCCGGTACTCAAATTTCACGTTGCCCCTTTTAAACAATAGTGTAACTAACAATACGATAGCACACAATGCAATAATAAACGAACCTAATGCACAGACATACAGCGAGGCCTCAAATTAGCCAACTTCGCAGTCTAACGGTATCTTAATCAAGGCTTTGGCGTCTCACAGCGCGTTAGCTTAGCGTTAGCTTAGCATTAGCTAGCTACCACAACAACAGCTAACTGTTTTCGCCAGTTTTTAAGCAGCGCAACGATAAGTTCGCAAAAGGACCGTGTGAAATTGGACTTACACGTCTCACCGCGGTGGTATAGTCCGTATAAATATTTACAGTGTTAATGGGGTTGTGTGGTGTCTGTTTTGTGTGTCGGGGGAGAGCTGTTGTACTTGTAAGAAAAAAAAATGGCCGAGAATGAGCGGCGTGATGACAATTCCGGGATGTGGTGAGAGGAACTTCCATCCTTCTCTCCAGAGCACGGTAACACCCCCTGCTGGTTTACATTAGCTTCAACACATATATAAGACTTCACAACATAGAAATGGTAGTATTTAGTATATATGCTGTCATATTATCATATAAAATCGAAAAAAGTCACATTTACGCCGAATACAGCTCAGAATAAACCAAAACATAGCCGGATCCCTGCAGTGACCACTCCTGGCCGCTGGGGGCGCTGTTTGCGTAACCTCACGTTGGCGTACTGTACCGCTTTAATGACGTAGCGAAAAATAATACAAATCTGAGAGAGGCAGCTTGGGTTTTTCAGGAGGAATGGGTCACTTAAACTGCGCTGTTCTGCCAGGTTTTGTACCAATCATTTTATTATTGTTATCCTGTATATTTGGGCTTTCAGTCGGTACGGAGCTGAGTTTTGTGACATGCGGGTCAGTCATTAAACTGTTAAATATTAAGCACAATGTGAGACTACACTCGCACGACGTACGCTACGGGTCTGGTGAGTTGGGTTTTTTTGTTGTCATTAAGAGATTATTTACAGTAATAAACAGTTAAATTGTGTTATTCACTAACTTAATATGGCTTCAGTCATCTGTAATTATAATTGTGTTGGACGATGGGAAACTGGAAATGACTGATTGGTGTCAGTTTGACATGTAATTCATGTTGACTCCATTGTGTTTACAATTTCACAATGATTGGTGATATATTACAAATTAAGTGATATAAAATATACAAAACATTGTATAAAAATCATTGGTTTTCAGTCCAAAATTACATCCCTTTTTGTTTAATTAGTTATTAGATAACAAATAAGATTAAAGCCTTGATCTTAATGGAAAAATAGAGCAGGGTAAAGTGAAGTTAAGGGTTAGCTTAAGGGTTTATGTCTTTTTATTCTTTTTTATGATGTGTAGTGGTTGTGTTGCATACTGTATACCGTGTTGAATAAAGACTATCCAATTCACTCCAACATTGAACCACACACAACTGCAAAATGTCACGTTATAACAATGTAATGCCCAGGAGTAACCATCCACTTCACAACACCATCATCCAGCAGGAGAGCATGATCAGCTGGAGACTCAGAGCTCACTGTCATGCAAAACTGACAGACTGAGTAATTCATTTGTCCCCAGAGCCGTACAACTTTATAATCAGGCAATAAAAGGACCCCTTTTTAATTTTTGAGTATATTGTTCTTTTATGTCTTGTGTATTAAGCTGCTGGACCCTAAATTTCCGCAAGGGGATCAATAAAGTTTACATCTATCTATCTATCTATCTATCTATCTATCTATCTATCTATCTATCTATCTATCTATCTATCTATCTATCTGTCTATCACCTAAACATTTGGGGATTGCTGTTTGCCAACATGAGTCCTTTGGTTCAAAGTCAAACCCAACTTAAATCTTCAAGAGATTTTCACATCCTCCAACCATGATCAAAACAAGAGGACTGGCCGCTTTCTTCATTAGTTCACTCTGTGTGTGTGTGTGTGTGTGTGTGTGTGTGTGTGTGTGTGTGTGTGTGTGTGTGTGTGTGTGTGTGTGTGTGTGTGACAGGTAGCGGGCAGCAGTCTGTAACAGGAGTGACTGCAGTGGAAGACAGTAACAGCTACTGGAGCGTTCGTGGGTCAGGTGACGCCTTCTGCTACAGGGGAACCCCGGTCAAGTGTGGGCAGACGATCCGCCTCACTCATGTCAACACGGGCCGTAACCTGCACAGTCACTACTTTGCCTCCCCGCTCTCCTCTAATCAGGTGAGGAAAGAGGAGAGCGACTATCCTCACAGCTCTCTGCAGAGATTTGGAAAAGGATGTTATGGTTTAAACCAGGGGTGTCAAACATGCGGCCCGCGGGCCAGAACCGGCCCGCCGAATGGTCTTATCCGCCCCACTTTCCTTCCTGGGTTCTTTTCCTTCCTTCCATCTGCCCTTCCTATCTTCCTTTTTTTTCTTTCTTCCTTCCTCCCTTCCTTTCTTCTATCTTTCCTTCCATCTGTCCTTCCTCCCTTCCTTTCTCCGTTCCTTCCCTCCATCTGTCCTTCCTCCCTTCCTTCCTTCCATCCTTCCTTCCTTCTTCCCTTTCTTCTGTCTGTCCTTCCTTCTTTCCTTCCTTCCGTCTGTCTGTCCGTCCTTCCTTCCTTTCTTCGTTCTATCTTTCCTTCCATCTGTCCTTCCTCCCTTCCTTTCTCCGTTCTTCCCTCCATCTGTCCTTCCTCCCTTTCTTCCTTCTGTCCTTCCTTCCATCTGTCCTTCCTCCCTTCCTTCCTTCCATCCTTCCTTCTTCCCTTTCTTCTATCTGTCCTTCCTTCTTTCCTTCCTTCCGTCTGTCTGTCCGTCCTCCCTTCCTTTCTTCGTTCCTTCCTTCCATCTGTCCTTCCTCCCTTCCTTTCTTCGTTCCTTCCCTCCATCTGTCCTTCCTCCCTTCCTTCCTTCCATCCTTCCTTCCTTCTTTCCTTCCTTCCGTCTGTCTGTCCGTCCTTCCTTCCTTTCTTCCCCACTTCCTTCTGTCTGTCTTATCTTCCTTACCTTCTTATTTCCTTCCTTCCTTCCTTCCTTCCTTCCTTCCATCTTTTCAATGATCCGGCCCACATGAGATCAAATCGGTCTGTATGTGGCCCTTGAATAAAAATGAGTTTGACCCCTCTGGTTTAAATGATGGTTTTGACGTTTTCAGTCTAATTCAAATAAGCGGATTATGAGAATGTTTGTTTAATACGTCTGATAATTCACTCCTGCTCTGCCAAGTTACAGCAACTGATATATATTAAATTTCATACCATTATTAGTTTTAAGTCACAGACGTAAAATACCAAGAGGTGCTTTTAGTGCAGTTTCCAGAGGAACAGCACTGGAGTATACAGGAAGTGAAACCCAGACCAGCATTTTGAGGTGGACCTGAGGTGGACCTGAGCTGACAGCAGCGTTTACACTTCAGCAAACATACCACAACTCTCTGGGAAATCAGTCTCACATCACCAAAAACCTCTCCAATCCTGGGGAAGTGTGTATATCAATTATCAGACATTCTTCCATACTGTTTATACGAAGGTAGCTATTCCTGTGACATCAGGGTGTATTACTGTAGATCATAGTGGACAATGTTACAAATCAAGGGTCGGCTTTATGGAACATTTTGATTTATGGGATTGTTGCTTCAATGGTGTTGAAGTTTCTTAGCCAGGAAAGACATTACTATTACTGTAGGAGTTTCTAGAATATTTACCATATGACTATTTTTATGGCCATGCTAATATGAAATAGCACAGACCACAATAGAGAGTGATTTATTTAAAGTATATTGATCACCTCAATAATGTGATATGCACAGTGGTCCGTCTGGCCTCCATCATCCACTCAAGGAGCCAAAGAGAATATTTTCTATTTCTTCTATGACAGTAAACTAATGGCGCTTTTCCACTACACAGTTTCAGCACGACTCGCCTCGCCTCGCCTCGGCACGGTTCCTTTTCCATTACAAAAAAGTACCTACTCAACGTGGGTGGGGTCGTCATAGCACGGCTCCGCGAAACTGCCGTGACTTCGTTTTATATGCGACATAAAACACATAAACAATGGAGGACATGGAGGCAGTGGTGTACTTGCTGCTGTATGAGGCTTTCTGTCATACAAAGCAAGAACATTGAGCCGTATAGCTGTAACTATGGTAACGCTGTAACTATGGTTGTAACGCTGCTGCCGGTATTTAAAAATGTCGGGTTTGATTCTTGTGTGGGACGGCTCATGACTCTTCCAGCGACAACTCTTCTGACCAATCAGCGGCCAGCAGTGTGTCGACGTCAAATTTTAGTACCGGCTTGGCTCGCTTGGAACCTCACCAGAGCAGGTACTAAAAAAGTACCAGGTACCAGGTACTATCCCTAGTGGAAACGCAAAAAGAACCGAGGCAAGTCGAGTCGTGCTGGAACTGTGTAGTGGGAAAAGCGCCATAACTGTCTTTGGGTTGTGGATTGTTGGTCCTCCTCTCCTCTGTTTCTCGTCTTCTAATCTTGTTCCCACTTGTCGACAGGAGGTGAGCGCATTCGGCGAAGAAGGGGATGGAGACCACCTGGACGAGTGGACAGTTCAGTGCGGGGGCTCCGTATGGAAGCGAGAGGAGGCTGTCCACTTTCGTCACAAAGCCACTGAGGCACTACTGGCTGTGACAGGGGAGCAGTACGGACGACCGATCCACGGTCAGAGAGAAGTTCACGCCATGCAGAGCCCCAGCCAGCACAGCCTGTGGAAAGCCATGGAGGGCATCTTCATGAAGCCCAGCGAGAGCCCAGCAGGCAGCCGAGACTACAGTTACTCGCACACAGAGTTCTGAGCTTCACTTCTCTGCTTCCGTCTCTTCCCATTTTCTCTGTTTCCCAAACTTTGTCTAAATCTGTCTCTTCCTCCCACTTTTCTCTTCTCTCATTTTTCTTTCATAAAGCTTTTGACTTTCATGAAGCTGAGACTGTGCCAAAGTCTTATCATGGATCAGAGTACAATGACTTCATCTTTATTAATCAATATCAACATCTGACATTCATTGTGTTTCAAAATTAACGTCAACAGACAAAACATCTGTGGACATTAACTTGAATACATTATTGCATCCTCGAAGTCCCAGGAGCAACACTATTTGAACAGTACTGTACAGTAGTTTGCCTTAACAGGTACAAGAAGAAGTAAAGTCATTATAAATGCTCTTTTACTTTATAAAGACTCATCTTTATTACAGTTTGTGACTCTTTACATCTAAGAGGAAGTGCTCCTCTCAGCTGTTATTTATTGCTGAATAACTGCCATCAGCAGTCACACTACAGCACAGTTTTTGTAGATCAGTACATTTAAGTCAGAAAGTGAGTTTTGTGTTTTGTTGGACTCAGTGGAAAACACATTGTTACACGTGTGCCTTTATCCTATTTTAAGACGTAGTAGGTGTTTACATTGTGGAGCCTTTTAAACTTTTGGAAAACAAGAATTTTATTGTGTTTTTACAGTATTTGTAAGCCATATCATACTCAAACAGCAGATGAGCAGTGTTATTTTCTTCTCTTTTTTCTTCTTTATGTCAGATTCAGTATTGTTTTAAATTATTCCTTCATTAACTGACATGAGAGAATAATCAGTTTTGTCTGTGGAGGATCTGTTTATCCCAAATACACACCTTTTTTTTTTTTTTTAAGCAAACGTGGTTCTTTTACAACCATGACTAAGCAGAAATCCACAAGCCTTATTTGAATTTACTAATTAAACTTGATTCTTGTTGTCATTGTTTGATCAGTGTGTCCATGTGTTTTTCATTCATGCGGTCTGTGCATGCATATGTCCAATCTAAGAGGTTCATATGAGCAACAAAACTGCAATAAATACCTCATATTAAATAGATTTTTATGCATACCAGCAACAGTGTGATTGATTTATTTGATTTTCAATTTTTTGCATTTGGCCACCATGATCGACACTTATAACTTAATGACATTCACTATGAGATAAAAGCTAAATGACAGCCAAATAACAGGAAATGGACCATTTCTTTTGATCATGCAGTTAAGTGGGTTGTAAATTCCTAACTTGGACTTTTGCCATTACTTATTGCACCAAGGTAAATAGAGTTTTATACAGATTTCATTGTTGAGAGGTTAACCTTTGTGTTCGCTTCTGTCTCACCGTACTGCTTCGTAAACCTGTGCATGTGTTGTGTGAAGATAATATCAGAGCAGTAGGGTTTTCTGGGTTTGAAAAGCCTGCTCTTCTGTCTCACAGCTTCCTCTCTCTCTGCGCTCTGGTACCTGCATGGGGAAATGCAGTGAAGGGCGCTCTGTGGAAACGCTGCATGTTGTCGTGCTATTTTTAGAGCTGGTATTTAAAATGACACTGAAACGATGATAACAAGCAAAGCAACAACCCTGTTTTATATTACAATTAGTAACAGTCAGTGACTCACCGGCTTACTATGAGCTGAATGTTATATGTGAATTGGGTCCCTTGTTAAAGAGTGCTCCATTCTTCAGATACTTTTTTACTTTATCTGTAACAGGTGACATTGTTTTGTCACTATTTTATGTTTTTTTGTACCCCCAAATATCTGAATTCTTTAAGAATCCAGACGCACATGGGTCAATGATGTATAAAGATTTGCAACAACTCAATTGTAGAATAATAAAAACAAGCATATCTAATGCAGTAGTTCAAACATTCAGAATGTTGTGTACCTGAAAATCCATATTACAATGTGAAAGTGATTTTTGTGGGTTTTTCAAGATTAATTGGCACTGGCCTGAAAAAAAAGTCATGTGGTGCGACCATGATTCATCTTGAAATATCTTATATAAATAAAAGATCATCATTTACAAACATTTTTAAAAAATTCAAATACTTTGTTTCCAAACACTTTATATTACTGAAAACTTGTAAAAAAAAAAAGAAGAAAAAAAAAAAGGTGTGAAGCGTGTTAAGTAAATTCATTTATTTCAAGATGAATCATGGTCGCACCACATGACTTTTTTTTAAGGCCAGTGCCAATTAATCTTGAAAAACCCACCAAAATCACTTAATTTCAAATGTATAATATGGATCTTCAGGTACACAACATCCTGAATGTTTGAACTAACATTAGATATGCTTGTTTTTATTATTCTAACATTGAGTTGTTGAAAATCCTTATACGTCATTGACCCACAAACATCTTTCACAAGTAAACACACGTGTCTTATATTTCTATCAAAACAAGGTTTTATTGCATAAACATATATGGATATATATTTTTTTTTTTAGATTAAACAGATTAAATTTGCTATTTGCATTTTTAAATATCCATTCAGTTGGTAACTATTGCTGTTTTCTTTCTCCTTTTTCTAAGCAGCATGCCAAGGTTGTATTACATATCTGTGTTTAGTTTTTATCTCTATACAATCTACAAGGTAAAAACATGTTTTGGTAAAAACAAATCTCAAAAGCAACTTTCAAAAACATGAAAATCATGAACTGATTCTTTTTCTTGTCAGAGATGTACAGTATAACCATGTAAACTTCAAAAGTGTTGATAAAAGGTCTTTTCAAACGAGTTCCCCTTACATCGCCATGCAAGGATGTCTGAGTGGCACAATTATTAGAGTTGTTATAAGATAAAGTGGTCTATGCTGGTTTCAAAAGGACCAATATGCTAATAGACAAAAGGTGAAAACATGGTCCATTAGTCAGATATCAATGTGCTGAGAAAATCAAAAAGACATGAACTGACTTACAAGGATAAGTGTAAGCATACATTATACAGCAGTTTATACATGACAATGCCGCAGTGAGAATGTACCATAAAAACCTGATGTGACTAAAACACACAATATATTGTATTCAATGTCAATTTTTAACCGTCCACAGTGAAGCGTACAGACTCTACCTTAGATGAGATGAAACAGAGATGATGATAATGTGACCTTGTATTTGCATATTTATGAAAATGCCCTCTCCTGCACTCTGATTTGATTAATAGCTGGTAGAAACTAGAAAAAATGGCTATTACAGTATAAATTGGAAATTCGAATATGTGACAGTAGTACATACATACCTACATGTAAAACCAAGGCTGTGCCACCACAAAGAAAAGATTAAATGGATTTCCCTGCCTTTCAAAGACATGAAAATCTAAACAACAACATGCACACTGATTTACAGTATAATACATTTTTGCTGTGATACTTGATCTTACAAAGCTTTTTTTTAAATTTTTATTTGAAAAGAAAGCCCTCTCCCCTTCTTGCCTTCTTCATATTTTGCCTAACTTGGGCATCATATAAACTTACACGGTTGGTTTTGATTGAAATCTTGTTTTTCATCCTCCTCGGCCGGAGACTTAGGAACAAATAATTGCTCCAAAGCATTAATGGGAACAAATCAGTCTCTGATCCTATAATGACCTATGGGAGCACCGTGCAATTTAGGAGTTCACTGTTTCCATTATAGCGTGTAGCGTTGCAATCAATACTAATGAACAGACACAAGTCTATTACAAAGATTGCATCTACGGTACATAGGGCTGGGCAATTTGATTGAAATATATGAATTAAATATCTTTATGATATTTAATGAGTAAAATAATAACACTGTTGACTGCAATGAAATGTGTTGTTTTCTTATGTATTAAACAAGAAAAAGCTCTTTAACCCTCCTGTTGTCCTCGAGTCAAGGAGGGAGGGAAGGAAGAAGGAAGGAAAGGAGGAAAGGAAAGAAGGAAGGACGGGGAAGGAAGGAAGGAAGGTAGGAAGGAGGGAGGAAGGAAAGAATGACAGAGGAAAGAAGGATGGGAGAAAGGTAGGGGGGAGGAAAGACAGAGAGAAGGAGGGAGGGAGGAAGGAAGGAGGGAAGGAAAGAATGACAGAGGAAAGAAGGATGGGAGAAAGGTAGGGGGAGGAAAAAGGAAGGGAGGAAGGAAGGAAGGAAGGGAGGAAAGGAAAGAAGGAAGGACGGGGAAGGAAGGAAGGAGGGAGGAAGGAAAGAATGACAGAGGAAAGAAGGATGGGAGAAAGGTAGGGGGGAGGAAAGAAAGAGAGAAAGAGGAAGGGAGGAAGGAAGGAGGGAAGGAAAGAATGACAGAGGAAAGAAGGAAGGGAGAAAGGTAGGGGGGAGGAAAGACAGAGAGAAGGAGGGGGGGAGGAAGGAGGGAAGGAAAGAATGACAGAGGAAAGAAGGAAGGGAGAAAGGTAGGGGGGAGGAAAGACAGAGAGAAGGAGGGAGGGAGGAAGGAAGGAGGGAAGGAAAGAAGGACAGAGGAAAGAAGGATGGGAGAAAGGTAGGGGGGAGGAAAGACAGAGAGAAGGGAGGGAGGAAGGAAGGAGGGAAAGAAGGAACAGTCAAAACAGACGGGGTCAATTTGACCCGGGAGGACGACAGGAGGGTTAAATGTGCTAAAAACAGAAAACTTAATCTCAGATAATATTAGTTTGAATGAAATTTTTTCTTGGAATCATTTATTAGGGCAACAGTGTTAAAATAAATAACAAGAAATTAACATATCATCATGATTATTACATTAGATAAACAATGCCATCTCATTATCACCCAGCCCTACAACCACATTTAAAAAAAAAAAACAACAATTTTTTTTAATCTTCAGATTTAATCTACGTCATCATAGGATGTTCAACCTCTTGAGCGGCTCCATTATAAAAGAGGAGCGTGACGTTAAACTCCTACAAAGGTCGTTCTCAAACTTTTTTTTTTTCACTCCAGTGAGCTTTATAAAAGTGTAGTGCTAACATAGACCCCAGAAACCACCCTGGCTCTAGGTACTGCAACACTCGCAGCTTCCTCATCCAATCCTGCTGAGCTGTGCCGTAAACTGGTGCGGGCTGCAACACAGTTTGGGTTGCTGCACCATTAAAACATTCACCAGTACAGACCACTGCACTGCTCCACGTGCAATAGACACAACACACAGCAAAAGCTTGGTCGCTCTTCACTTCTGAACACCTTGTAAACGTGGTTGTTGCAGTTCTCATTTAAACCACTAGGGGGCAACCTTTCCCAAAGAGAACAGCTGCACCAACAGCGTGTCACAGCTCTACTGTAGATCCCTGATATAGCTCACTAGTTTCTACCCTTTATACATTCTGCTGTTAAGAGGAATTATACACCACACAAGCTACGGTAAGTAGTGCTATATATACAGTGAAATCAGTGGGAAACTGGAGTAATGTTTGGTATGGCAGTGTATATACTGGCATGCTTTTGGGCAGTATTACAGTAAGATGCTGAAGTGATGCATTTCCCCCTAAAACATAACTAAAAATATCAGCCTGGTCCTAATCTTAACCAAAACCATAGCTGTCTCCTGTTTTTCCACCTTCATTCATTTCACACCTCACACACAGCCTGAGCTTATGTGGACAATACTGTCTTATACACACCCACACGAATACTATGTGATAAATCAATCAATCAGTACTAAGACTAAAAGAGCAGACATAGTGGGGCAGTCGTGATTCTCAAGTGCTCACTGAGTACTGATTAATGTTCCTTTGTAGATACACATAAAGATTTCATGTGCCCCAAAGATTAGCGGACTGAGCCGAAGATGTAGACGTTGCACAAAAAAGTGTGATGCTTATTCATAACTGTATGAAATGAGAGGGGATTTTAACAACGCTTTTTAAATGCTGTGCACGACATTCACTCAGTTCACATTCAGAGCGACTTCTCTGGGGTAAATATGCAGTTGTCCATAATAACCATTGTTTGCTTTTGAAATCAGGAATGGCTCAAAGCACCTGATAAATGTTAGAAACATTTTCGGTAATTAGAAAATCAAGTTTAAAGGGCGTTCTTAGTCTTAAGAACGGATAAAATAAAATCTATTTATTCTTACAATTTATATAAAAAGTCCAGATACGTAACATGGTGACATCTTCAATGCAAAACAAACAGATTTCTCTTCACTCATATTGTCTGCATCTATAAGGTAAGTTCAAATTAAACGGAAATAAAAAAACACAATTGATTGTTCAGAGAAGTGCTTGGGTTGTGGCTGGTCCAGCTTTGGCTGCAAAGACAAGGTGTGAGGTCATGGCTGTTCTGTCCACTCCCCATGCTCACAGTGCAATTGGTTACTCCATGCCGTTCCGCAGCATCTGATTGGCTGCGATAAGCATGACACTGATGATGAAAGCCATAGCGAAAGCGCAGATCAGGCTTTTCCTGACACATGTCTGCCGATTCTTCTTCTTGGGATGGACTGAGAGGTGTAGAAGAGAAGAGAAAACAATATTAGGATAGATAATTGATTTATTAATGACAATGTAATAATAAAAACATACATGAATAAGTTAATAAGATATGACTTTAAAGGAATAAAGAGGGAAACAATTGACTTAGCATAACGACTGGAAACAGAGGAACAGCTATGTCCAAAAGTTTTTAAAAAATCCACAAAGCTGCACCTCTAAAAGTCACTTTAAGAAGTTTATCTTGTTTGTTTAATTCCTACAAAATCCAAGGTGGCTTCTGGGAATTTCTGCTCCAAGCAACCAGTGGAGACTCCAGGAAGTCACTGCACCTGGCCAAGAAATAGTCCCCCCCCCACTTGTAAAACCACAACTAGACATTTTTCTACATATAGTTTTGTACAAGCAAGATCTAACATCTTTAGAAGTGCTGATTGGCAGATTTTCTACAGAGCTGTTTTCTGTTGTAGTGGAGGAATAATATTCATTATATACATATGCATTTCAGTATTCTGTTAACCTGTGTTAGGCTTTGTTAGCTTGTGTATCTCTCTCATAGTGTGGGACTGGGCTGTGGACTGGGCTCCCACTAAGGCACTGATAAGACACCACCTGTGAGGCCTTGTTATGTTTTAGGAGAATGGGCCGATTCTCAGAGAGGTGTGGGATGAGCCCGGAAAGAGATTATAAATTTGGTTCTGTTTCTTTACAGTTCAGTTCTGTTCATCTTGTACAAGATATATATTAAAATACTAGTTTGTGATTTAAATTTGTTTACTGGACTCATGATTTTCTCTCTCACCCTTAATTAAGGACATCTCCATAACACTGTCCTTCCAGGTGTTATGCTAAGCTAAACTAGCCGGCTGCTGGCTGTAGCTGCAAATTAATGGACAGTCAGAGTTGTATGGATCTTTTCATCCATCTCCTGGTGAAACAGCAAATACGTGTATGTTTCAAAATGTCAAACTATTCCTTTAAGGGATTAAATGAGGTCCAAAAAAATATTATATAATCAATAATTTTCTGTCAGTACTTACAATTACTGAACAATATGGTCATACACCAGCATTTTAGGCAAGTATGCAGCATAAAAAACACCAGTGGACGGCTGGAGAAAGATCTGATTTACATTTGATGGCAAAGAACGTACTTTCACTGAGACAGGTGTTGGGTGATCCCGACGAAGTAAAACTATTTAAAACTACAGTGTTAGTTAAAGATATCTTTTCTTGTGTCTGTATAAACATATTCAGATTGGTGTGACAGTAATTAAAAAATGTGACCTTTTTCTCTTTTGACCCAAACAGAAATGGGAACTTGATTAAATAGCAGCCAGTACTTCTAGTTCCTATTGTGGTTAATTATCATTGGGAACCTCTCCAATGTCAAAACCATGATTACATAAAAAGGCACAAACTGAGGCAACTACTCCAATGCTGCAGCAAAAAAAACAAAGACAAAAGAAGAGTAAGGTGGAACATATTGTGCTGCTACCTGACCCTGTCTGTTTGGACTGAGAGTCCCATTTTTCCCCCAAAGACATAATCTCTGAAGATTGAAAGAAGAAGAGGAGAAGAGACAGATGTGTCCTCCGAAAAAGCCTTAGCAGAAAGAACAATAACCAAAAGCTTCCTCTCTGTCAGCTCTCTTGTCTCAGTTTGTTACAATCACATACAGAACTGCATCAATAAATCAAGTCAGAGCTCTGAGTCGTGGATTTAACAGAGTAATGGTGCTAACTTCCCATTGGACAGGAGAGAAGATGGAATGAAAGAACGAAGTTGAGGAGGTTAAACATGGGGAAACATACAGCTGATCTTTACAGTACATGAGAGGCTCTATACCTCTTCGTCTGCTCTTCATCCTCCTCCCTGCTTGCTTCTCGCCTTTCTATATCTTTAAACTGTTCTTTCCCCTCTCCCTGACTCCTCTGCACAGCCTTCCCTCAACGCTAGAAACTTTGTGAAAGTGCCAAGCCAGCAGTTCCCCTGATCCCTTCTTTAGCCTCTTATCACCTCCTTCACTGTCCCCTCTCCCTCTTCATTTCCTCCCAGCTGTCTCGTTCTAGGTCTCCCCGAAACGGTAGGCCAGCACCCAACGGATTCATTAAGACTTTCCTGGTTTGCTATAGCGCATGTGATCCGTCTTTACCTTTTGTCCTAGTCTGACTCGGTTGGATGTTTCACAGCAGAAAAAGGCAATTTCTAGATGTTCACCGAAACTAACAGAGAGACAGATCTGGGCTTTTGTTTCCCTCTTCTCCTTAAAGCAGAAATAACTTGGGTTTTATGTCTCAAGAAAATACCCTCAGTGTTTCAACTTGGGCACTAGAGCTTTAAAACTCTAAGAAATTAATGCCTGACCCTGACATTAGCAGATTTTAATATTTAAATATTACATCTGTTTTCTTGAATATGCCTCGCTGTTCTTGGCCTTTCCATTGGGACCTTTTAGTGGTGGGTATTCGTGTTGAAATAGCAGCAAATTAAAAATGTAGGATTTTACCTTGAATTTTTCCAAGAAAGTCATGAGAGTGAGGGTAATTGGTTTTTAACATGCTATACGCACCACACCTGTCTTTGTGTTTTTCACTTGAGACTAAAGAGATGAGGTTTCTCCTGTTTTGGGTGAAGTTCTCTGTTCCTTTGTTATCTGTTTACTCATTTCTATTAGATTTGATGAAACCTGTGGGATTCACTGTTCCATTAAGGCCAGATGGAGGTGTACATTTGTCTGTTAGTCTATAATCTAGCTTTAAAGGAATAGGCATTTTGGGAAGTGCGCTTCTTTATTCGCTTTTTTGCTGAGAGTTAGATAAAAAGATCAATACCAGTCTCACATCAGTCCATTAAGTAGCTTAGCTTAGCAAAAGGACTGAATGCAATGGGAAACAATTAACCTACCTCTGTCCAAAGCCACTGTAAAAGTTCACTAATTAAAAAGTTGCATCTTGTTTGTTTAATTTGTGCACAGCTAGATAATAATTTATCAGAGTCTTGTCGTTTTTTACTGTGGCAGCAGCCAATAGTCAATAGTAACTCCCCATTAAACTGCAACTCTTCATTCGTGCATGGAGTAAACAAACAAGTAACAACCTGTTGATTAGTGAGCTTTAGAGGTATTGGTAGGCGTGTGTAGCTGCTTCCCCCCTCGCCTGATAACATAATTAACTGCTGTGTTGTTTCACTTCATTTATTCAGACTGACATTATATTCATTCTGGCCAATGCCTTGTTGAGAGGGTGAAGGGTATCTTGTTTACTTTGCACCCATACACTCTATGGCCCATACCAATTAAATTTCATGTAATTTTCAGCTGACACAGAAGTTGCAGTAGTTGTTGCACAGGGTAGTAAACTTAACATTTTCCGTGATGATTGAATATTCCTAAAAATGTCAATTTAGCTTGCAACAACAATCTCACCCACATTTGTTGCCATTTATGCTATAACTATCTAGCTATGTAGGAAGATGATGTCCCATTATTAATCCTGCCAACTGAGCTCTGATTGGTTAATTGTTTCTCCAACAAGCAGAAGCATCCGTCAATGAGCACAGCACTAGACGTATATGGACTGCTGAGCAATAAAGAAATGTAGGTGGTAATTCAGAGGTGTGCAAATAGGCTAGTTTCCCTGTGCTTGCAGTCATCATGCTAAACTAAGCCAATTGCCCTGATTCTCAACTCCCTGTAAAAAGCAAATAAGCGGATGTGTATTCCCAAATGACTCCTTTAACAGTTTGATACGGTTAGTTACTTGGATTATTGTTTTTGTCATGGATATGTTTACTTAACTGCGTGTCAAATTAGTACCGACAATATATTAAATACAGTACAAACTACTTTTATAAGTTTCCAAAAGAACAGCTTCCTCACCTCCCTCATACTCAGGGCAGTTCCCTGAGGTTTCATTGAGGCTCTCCTCTTCAGTGATGATGATGTTCTCTATGTCCTTCATTGTCAGGTGGTCCCGGAAGGCGTGGAACAGCACCTGCTTCAGCTCATCCAGAGACAGCTGCT
Source organism: Scomber scombrus (assembly GCF_963691925.1). Lineage (NCBI taxonomy): Eukaryota > Metazoa > Chordata > Actinopteri > Scombriformes > Scombridae > Scomber > Scomber scombrus. Next base: position 25,937,486 of record NC_084983.1, on the reverse strand, counting down.
GCATGTCAAACTGCAGGGGCACACAGCGATCAATTCAGAAGCACTGTCATCCACAAACTGGCTTTATGGGGGCACATAAATATAGATGATAAGAATGAGGTGTGAGATTTACAAGCCACAAGAAATGATGGTATATGTAATTTATGTTTTACTGCTTAAATGTGTGATGTACAGGTAAAGTTGTCAGTTGTAATGTAATGGCAGCGTGTTTACATAAGCATCACTTGGGCTTTTTTGTGTGCCTGAATCAGTATGCAAAGCCTGAGCATGTACGTTGATATAGGCGGATAAATGTATGCAAGCACAAGCCGCTTAATCGACATATCAATTAAAATAGAAATACTGGTGCATATACTCCCATGTAGGTGATTGTATTCTCAGTTGGGTGTGCATGCTTGTGTTTAAAACATAGGCTGTATATAAAATGGATGTAACATCCGTGACGTCACCCATTGGTTTGTGGACTGCTGCTTGGAAGCGAATAGTTTCGGATCTGAGCAGCGCCATCTTGAAAATTTCCGGTGCATGCTGGGTAAAAAAACCCCACTGATTCTACTTATATGGGCATCAGGAGGAGCAAGAGGCACCCTCCTGAACCTGTGAACCAATCAACCTGTCAATCACGACGTAGCCACGCCCTAATGTATACCCTGCTTTATCATCACATATAAAATCAGGGAGGCCAAAATGTCCCAAATGAACATCATACTGCATTGAAGAAGGCTTTAAACTAGAGATTGAGACCATAAACACTTATTGAAAACGTTTACTGAGGTTAGAAATCAAGTGAGAGTTGGTGAATTCTCCATTGACTTGTAAAGAGACGGAAGTCCTTTTGACACCAAAACGGTCGCCCCCTGGTGGCCTTTTGATAGAATGCAGTTTTAAGTTACTTCCGCGTTGGCATCATTTCAGAGGACCCGAACTCCCCGCCTGGTTTAAAATGACTGAAGGGGTCCAGAGGAAGTAACTGACTGGCAGTCCGATCTCCTTTCCCCTGTTTAACCTTCTGAAACAGTAGGTCCAAAACAGACCCCCGACCCCCCCCTCTAATGCATAGATGCACATACACACACCATCCTCAAACCTGCGAGCATGTGTCTATATTATTTACCTCACTGACAGCTTCAAGTACAATCAGTCGCTTGGTTTAGCACAACAGATGGACATACCAAGGCAGACGGGGCGCAGAGGATGAAAATAGGGGGTTGATCGAGACAGGAGGAGAGAGAGATACTGTAAGATGAGAAAATAGGAAAGTATGGCGAGGTCAGAGTAAATTGAAGATGAAGGAAGTAATGGGGGACAGATGGAGAAAACAGAACTGGCAGACAATGCTGGTGGAGATGTAAAAGAGTTGTGATAGTGAGGAGGAGATGCTCATTTCAGCGAGGAAATAATAATTATACTCTTGCTTTAAGCTAAAAAACAAGACTTCGTGTGTGACAAAGCAAATCTAACCAATTTCAAATTGTGTAACAAGGACTTTTTTGATACTGAACAAAATGTTGCTGTGAAAATCAAAACCCATCAATTACTGAAACTTGACTTTAAACACTAGGTCAGATTTGTAGTTTATTAAGTCTTTAACCCTCCTGTTGTCCTTGAGTCAAGGAAGGAAGGGAGGAAGAAGGAAGGAAGGGAGGAGGAAGGAAGGAAGGGACAGAGGGAGGAAAGGAAAGAAGGAAGGAAGGTAGGGAGGGAGGAAGGAAAGAAGGAAAGAGGGAGGGAGGAAGGAAAGGAAGGAAGGAAGGAAGGAAGGAGGGAAGGATAGAAGGAAGGAAGAAAGGGGGATGGAGGAAGGATAGAAGGAAGGAAGAAAGGGGGATGGAGGAAGGAAAGAAGGAAGGGAGAAAGAAGGAAGGAAGGAAAGGAGGGAGGAAGGAAGGGACAGAGGGAGGAAAGGAAGGAAGGAAGGAAGGTAGGGAGGGAGGAAGGAAAGAAGGAAAGAGTAGGGGGAGGAAAGAAAGAGAGAAGGAGGGAGGAAGGAAAGGAAGGAAGGAAGGAGGGAAGGAAGGATATAAGGAAGGAAGAAAGGAAGGGGGATGGAGGAAGGAAAGAAGGAAGGGAGGAAAGAGAGAGGAAGGAAAGAAAGAGAGAAGGAGGGAGGGAGGAAGGACAGACGGAAGGAAGGAAGGAAGGAACAGTCAAAACAGACGGGGAGGACGACACAAAGGTTAAGTGAATAGTCATCTTGAGGTTGCCAGGCAACCAGCAAAGTCACTTCACCTGCCCAACAAATAGTTCCACCACACAACTAAAATTACGAGCTTTCATTCAGCGAGAAAGTGAATAAGCATACTTTCCAAAATGTCAAACTATTCCTTGAGAGTAAGGTATTGAAAGAAATATTGTTTGTTGATTTGGCCTAAGTACCATAAACATTTTAAATGATACCCAGGCCTATTTATTATTGTTTTAACACGCTCTACACCCCACTGTAATGTAATGTTATATTTCAACACTACAACAGCAATCAGAGGAGTCCAATCAAGATATTCCAACGCATTAAATACACACACACATACATACAAACACATATTTTATGTTTTCATTATAGAATGATTATTGAGCTGGTTGTTTATTTATTTATTGCATGTCTGCTTCTGTGTGCACTGATGTGTAGCCAAAAATCTCAGCAAATTGATTTCTACCTAACCACGCCGCCTTTCCAGGTGATTTACACTGTAATTATGGAAACATGCATGTGGATGTATACGCAAAAACACACATACACACACACACACAAGAGAGCCTACAGGTACAGCACCAACAAACACAAGATTAATAGCAAACCTGGAGTATTCCAATAAATAAAGAAATTTCGCACCCTATCACCTTCAGTAAATGGCTTCGCCCCTGTCTTGGTTTTCTCTGTTTGTTTTTATGTTTCTCTCACATACACAGACACACACAAAAGCAGACTCTCTCTTTTTGAAATAGCAAAGGAGTACTGGAGGAGACAAAGATAAAAGAGCAGTCCTACACAAGAAAAAACAACAAAAAATATTTAAAATTGCAGCATCATAAGCACCTTAGACAGAGAAAAGAAAAAACTGTCAAAATGTAAACAAAAAAGTGCTTCTCCACCACCAAAATGTAAGATTTGGAACCTTCCACCCCCTGTTTGATAGATGTTTAATAATTTGGTGTCTTAAACATGACTTGACACCAGCTTAAACTCAGTTATCAATATCTTCTGATGCTATTTGTTTAAGGTTGTTTGCATCAGTAACATTTATAGACACAGCAGCAAAGAAGTCCTATATCTGAAATTCTTTAATTATATATGTGATTATACTTTTGCATAGTTAAATAAAATGTAAGATTGGATCTTTAAGCACTCTGACTCATGCAACCTTGCTTTGCACTTCAAGGCAGAAGAACAGGGAGTGGCAGCAGCAGTCGAAGGGACCCAGCTGCTTTAATTCTGCTCCGCTTCTTGCCAAAGTTGTCTGAGCCCTGAGTGGCTGCAGGAAAATGGAGTTACAAGTTCTTGGACTGCAGCCGCAGGACAGACAACTTGACAGCTCAGGGCAGGAGCACCGAGAATGTACAATGTTCCTGTCTGTCTATCTGAAGAGGGAAAAGCCACAGTGGAGCTGCAACCTGTTACCAACCAACAGTGATTTCTCCCCTTGGCCACTCTCTGAAGGACACACACACACACACACACACACGCACACGCACGCAAGGAGTGATGAACAGGAGATGTGAAAACTCGAGAGTTTGCCTGTCAGTGCATTTTGTCTTTCACTGAATGAACTACATTATGTGATGTGTGTGTGTGCGTGTGTGTGTGACAGGAAAACAGCGGGGGATCATGAGCAGTGACCGGTGACATACTGAAGGAGCCAGGACACATCACTCAGAGGAACAGTTGCTCACACTCACATCCGTCCAGTCTAATCCTGCCTGCCCTCGAACAGCACAAGCTTGTCGTCCACCTGCTTTGTCTTCTGACCCTTTCTCTCAAAAGTCACTCAGAGTAACAACCTGCAGGCATTTCTTTCTTTTGTTCTGTACTCTTTTTATCCTATTTTTCAGGGCTGTCAGGGTTAGATGCCTTCAAGTTCAAGATTTCTTCTCTTTTACTTGAAAAACAAACCAAAAAATGCTTTAACAAAAAGGAAAATGTATACATGTGCACACACACTGAGGACACATATAGCATAAAACTGCAGGTATGGTAAGTCGTTTATAATAAAGAAAGCAAATGCAACAGTGAACCACAAATGAAAAATTAGATGCACATAAAAGAATCAGCCACAATTATATATGATGTAATAAAATCTATTTTAAATTACTCTTTAAAATAACATTAAGTTCAATAAAACTGACACAAACTATTCCACTGTGGAGGTGCTGAAACTGAACAGGCTCTGTCCCGGTCACTTTGGAAATAATTACTCACAGCGCTGCGCTTTGGGTAAAACCATCCAGCATTTGGCAGTTGACTCACCACGTTTAAACAAAAAAAAATGACTCATCACTGGCATCACTGGTCATCAGTATGTCTCAACAGATGTTGCTAAGCCTGACGGTGACTATTTAATTCTGCTTCCTTCAACCTGTTAGTTACTGATTTCATTGACAAAATTACTGACAGGGAGTCGAGCTTAGAGGCTACAAGTTACTAGAAGAGAACTTTAATAAAAACTTGTAACTTGACATAATTTTGACTTAATCACTGAATGGTTTATGTTCAGAATACATGAATGACATGTTAGTAGAATATAAACCCAGTAGAGCTCTGAGACCTACTGACTCAGGTCAGATAGTGGAGCCCAGAGTTCAGACTAAACATGGTGAAGCAGCTTTTACACAACTGGAACAAACTACCAGCAGAACTGAAATCAGCCCCAACTGTGAATATTTTTAAATCCAGGTTAAAAACACTTCTTTTCTCCTGTGCTTATGATTGAGCTCTTTCAAAGCACTTTAAATGTTAATCTTTCATTTGCACTCTATGTCCTTTTAATGATTTTAAAGCAAATCATTGCTGCAACCTTATATTTAATGCTCTATTATAGTATTTTATTTCTCTCTCTTTCTATGTTTCTGTACTTTGTTTTTATTATTAGTGTGTGTGTGTGTGTGTGTGTGTGTGTGTGTGTGTGTGTGTGGGGGGGGGGGGGGGTATGTGTTTACTATGATTGGGTTTTATTTTTATTTCTCAAATTCCATGTTTTTATGGTTTTTTTTTATTTTCCAATTTTTTCTGTTAAATGTTTGTTTTATTTAAAGCACATTGAGTTGCCACTGTGTATGAAATGCGCTATATAAATAAAACTGCCTTGCCTTAACAGTTGTAATGTAACTACTAACACAAATTTGTACAGAATTGATGTTCAATTAGATACAGTACAGTAGATTATAATACAAGCAAGAGACCCCTTTGATTTTATTACTTTATGCAAATGAATTGAAACCAACGGCAGCCTGGAGAAATTGTCGTCACTCAAAAAACAAGCAGCATTGACCTTGCAATTATGGGAATAAGTACTGCTCTGTCTAATTGACCGGGGTGGACTTAGAGTTTTGGTGTTACTGAACATTACTGCAAAATGTCACGGTGGATGTTGGGCGCACAAAGCCGGAAACTATGACTGACGACCCATTTTCTACTCGCTGTCAACTCTCAACTATGACCAAAACACGACAGCAGGTTTTAAAAATGGCCAGTTGTGATTTTAAAGGGGACATAAAAAGGTTTTTGTGATTTCAGATGAAAATGTTCAACAGGGCTTTAACCTGCTCTGAATGTGCGGCCTCTACTTCCTCCTCATAATGACGTTAATTTGTTTGAATAAACAGCCTTCCCCTCTGTGGCCTTTGTTGCTAAGGTTGTTCCATTGGGTGTTCGTGTTGTCCACTCACATATTTCAGATCAATAGGAGCTTGAATGTGTACAGAAGTATTTGAGTTTTTGTTTTGTTTTGTTTTGTTTTTTTAAGAGCGGAAGAAGATGCAAAATCTGACTACTACTGTTTGTTTACGTAGCCTCTGGAGTTGGCAGAAAATGACAAATCTGAACAAACTGGGCTCATTAGTAGGGGAGTCTTAAAGAGACAGGAGCTAAAACGGACTGTTTCAGACAGAGGCTGAACTGAGGGGCTGCATAAAGAGCCAGTAGAAGATCAATTAAGAGGTTTTTGAACTGCGAATGATACAAAGACATCTCAGTAGAATTTGATTAAGAATATACATCTGGAAATGTGCATGTTATGTCCTCTTTAGGACACGATTTGTGATAAATGGGCTTCAACATGCTTTGTTAGTTGGTGGTCCTTGGGGTGTAAGTAGCTCAGATGGTAAAACAGGTGGGACATTAATCATATGGTCGGGTTGATCCCTGAATCTAATACGTGGAATCGTCCTTAAGTGAGGCACTGAACCTCAAAATTGCTCCTAACATGTGTAGGAAAAACTCACTTAGAACAAAAAGCATCTGTCAAATGAATGTAATGTAATGTAAGGCTGGCCACTGACAACACTGGCTGGTTTCATTCAAACAAACCGCAGCGTTTTTTCAGCTATTGTAACACGTTAGAAGATTCTACAGACTTCTGTCCTACATTCGCTCTGCACGACAATATTGGCAAAAAAAAGAAGTTGTTTTTGAAACAGCTGAAAATGACTATCTTTAGGCGCTGTAGCTTAATTTGCAATGGAAGACTGGTCGCTTCCTTTTTTCAAATCTAATTCACTGTCAGCAGAAATTCGGTAACTTGAGTCAGGAGTTTTTCAAAGCAGATATTTGAATCTCCCAGAAGGTTTTACTCAGGCCTCATGCTTCAGTGGAAAATAAACAGAAAAACAGCAATGCTTCGAATATATTTCAATGGTACACCGAGTCAAAACAAGCAATATACAATCATAACGATGCACACCATTTATTCAACACACAAATGCACACAGGTGGGACATAATGTAATTACACAAAAAAAAACCAACTCCAGTCTCCCCAGTGAAGTCAATCACACATCTCACGGTGCGAGAATATTATCTGAACACACTGAACTGAGTCATTATGGCCCACCTTCTCTCCCATGTTTCTCTTTTCCACACAACAGCTCTCCCTTTCTGCCTGTCTCCCTCTGAGGTCTGTGAAACATAAACAGACACATGCACACGCAACAAACACACACAAAACGCTGCTCTCACAGTCCTCAGAGACACACTTCCTCCCACCATTTCATCCCTCTCGTCTTCTTCCGCCTCCTCCTCATCTCCCCTTCCTATATTCTTTTGCTCTCTGTTTTCATTGTGGCTCTCTCCCTCTCTCCTCTTCCGTCTCGTCTTTTCCTGTCCTGTTCTTCCTGTTTTCTTTTGGTCTGTCTCTCCCTTTGTGAGAAGTGAACATTTTAAAATCACCCCAGAGACGCACACCGTCTGCGACCTTCATGAATCAGAGTCGTTCGTACCTCGTCTTTCATTTTCTTCCACTCTCCTCCTTTGTGGTTTTCCTTTATATTCCTGTATCTTTATGTGGGGCATCCCCCCCCCCCCCCCCGCGCCACCCCAACCCTCCCCTTCCCCACATATTGTCCAACTCGCCTCTCTATTCTCTCATCTCTTTCAGCCTCCCCGCCTGACATGCTGTAGTTTGTCTTGCTCCCCTTTATGCAGCGTGTCTCATTTATAAAAACGTGTTCTATTTCACATGATTGAGACAGAAATGATCCTGCAGGTTTTTGTTGTATTAATTTCTATTGTTTTCTGATGTCTGCATGGCATAAATAGTTGTTGTTGTTGTTTTTTTTTTCAAAGAATGATATTTTCTGAAATGATTGCACAATGTTATTATGATGAAGCATGTCTATGTAAATGTGGCCCAGTGTGTGTTTGTAACCTGAAACATGCACACCTCCTCATTTCAGTGAGTCACCCTCTAAATGCTTCCTCTTTCATTTGACTCAAGGAAAACAGAGGAAAGCTTCCTGAAAGCTGCCCCCCCCCCCCCCCCACACACACACACACACACACACATGTTCAAAACTCTGCACTTTTCATTATTGTCCCCTGTCTTACCTAAGAGGCAAAAACACTCTGAGAGCAGCACATTTTCTATCAGGAACACAACCATTTTCAAAAACAAAGTGAGCACGTTCAAAAGCATGTAGATGAGCTGCAGCTTTAATCACCATTGAGCCCAGTGTGGACACTTGAAAGCGCACAAGCTCAGATATCATTCCACATACGGGGGCACATCCCTAGAATCTTTATTATGGTAATACCTTCTGCATCACTCTGAATAATAAACACACACACACGCACCCAAAAACATACACAAACCCACATAAAGAAACACTCTTAATTCTCAGCAGGTCTCTTTTCCTTCAAGGCCCAGAGTCAAAAGAAAGAGAAGTGTCTATTTTTTGCCTAAGAATAGAAGAAGCAGGTAGGGGGCCTGAAAGTGTGTGTGTTTGTGTATTTTTTGCCTTTAGAAGTGATTGTGTGCATGTGCATGAGTTCCTGCAGAAACTAGGGCTGTGCTTGAGGATGTAGACTTAGGCTCTGACTGCTGAGACACGCAGTCAGAGATGAGGCAGCGTTAGTAAGACGAGACGTTAGAGATGGAACTGATAAATGATACACTGAGTGTGAATGATGAGAAACTCAGTCTTTGCCAGCTGGGAGGAAGTAGTTTTGTCTCTCACCTGCCAGAAGATGTTGTCGATGGTGTTGCCCAGGAAGCCTTCTCTGTTGTCGGACGACAGCAGTTTGGGCCCCAGTATCGTCATGAACTCCTCAAAGTCCACCTGGCCATCCCCTGCAGCCACACACACACACACACACACAGATATGCAGGGAGATGATAGGAAATCAGACACAGAGATAGGAAGGCTGTCAAACCGGAGCTAGACCGGTGCAGAAGTTTGTTTGTTTGCATCAACAAAGAAGAACACCCTGAGACAGATCAACAGATGGTTGTTCCTTCATCCATGACAAACACGCATGCACCAACAGAACTAATTCACCTATCAAATAAAGTGTGTGCACCTGTGTGATTGTGTGCCTTTGTGTGTAGTAGTATGTAGATTAACAATTATGGTATTGTTTTGTTGTTGTTGTTTTTTTGCAACAATTCAGGGAACATTTGGCAATTTAAATTCCAAAGACACAACTTGTGAGAGTTTGCATTATGTATTCTGCTGCTGCATGTTGTTAGAGATAGCGATCAAAAGCCAGCGTCCTGTGGCATCAGTACTCACTGAACATCTTTACGACAGCATGTTTTATAAACTGAGTTACTGCAGAGACTTATTATTCTATTTATGGATAATACTGATACCACCACCAGTAATATTAGTAGCAGTTTCCACAAGTCTCAGTGTGATGTGTTAGTAGGGGAACAATTTTTCTTCTTCATCCTGTGGTCTGTAATTTTGAAAGTAATTTCTAAGAAGTGCCCTAGAAGGAATAGTGTCATTTGGCACTAATGTAATGAAATAAGAGGGCACTTACAATGAATGAACTTCATTTGTTTAGTGTTTTAGTCAGCGTATGGTAGGCTAGCTGAACATGCAAAAAATGTGAAATTTGTCTACAGGCAAATTTGACATGCACGGAGAAAATACGTTTTCAGTTATATTAACTTAACTGGAGCTGGAAGAAAATTACTTCCAAATGACAAAGTCCTTTCCAACACGATTACGGGAATTACAGAAGAGTAAATTGAAGCATTACCTTGTGTAATTAGCATTGTAAGCATCAGTTCTCTGTTCAAAAATCCAACTGCAGTTTCTCAAAAATGCAGTTTTGGATTAACATATGTTGCATACTATTGAGACCACTTGGAAACCTGAAGACGGGTAAGAAGATAATGCCAGGGATCAAGAGATCAAGACTTCTTAAGGAGGGTTTTAATTGAATTTGATTTAATGACATACAATGAATAATCTGAGAGGCTTGTGCAGGTTGTTTAAAACCTGATAATAAGATTCATTAGCAATTACACAGAGATGATAGAAGTCAGAGGTGGGGGATTTTTACGATAGATACTGTCTCTCCTCAAAACAAATGGCAGCACGGCTCTCAGGTGGTCAAACTACTCATGGAAGCAAAAGCAAAAAGCTTTTAGCTCTGACCTTTGATATTTACCGGGAGCTGTGGAAATCAAGAGCAGCAGATAAGAACCAGCTGAAAGATTGACTAGCTTGTTTGTGATGCAGGGACTGCTTAGGAGTAATTGCAGTCCTCTGTGAAGCAGAGCTGGAGTTGAAGGTGCAGGAGAAAAACGGGTTATCTCTTTATTGTCTCCAATGGAATTTCTTAGACCACCTGGTGCTCTGAAGGCAGTTTACAGACAGTTTTAAGGGACATTATGAAGGAAGCTTTAATGACATTTGGCCCGAAGAAAGTGAAAGAGACATTAAGTTCTGCATTTTTGGAAATATTCATCACTGTTTTTCATCTATATCACATTAAAATCTATTCCTAAGAAATATTCATATGACTTGCTTTATTTGGATGGAAAATAATCTTTTTCAAAGTGAACACATCATATTTTAATACAGAAACAACTAAAAAACAAACATCACACATGCATTATGTGTCACACACTTAATGAAAAGGTCCTTTTTTGTATTTTTGTGTGTTTGCAGGCTTGCTCTGTGCATGCACCCAAGTGTGTGTCCTTATGTAGCCTCACCATCCATGTCCAGTCTCTGCATGATGATGGCCAGCTCCACTTCGCTGGGCATGTAACCCAGCGAGCGCATGGCCATTCCCAGCTCCTGTTTGGAGATGAAACCATTCCCATCCCGATCCAAAACACGAAACGCCTCACGGATCTCTGCACAACAAACACACATCATAACACTGCTCATTACTGATTTGATCTGCATTCTATCAAAAGGCCACCAGGGGGCGACCGTTTTGGTGTCAAAAGGACTTCCGTCTCTATACAAGTCAATGGAGAATTCACCAACTTCTCACTTGATTTCTAACCTCAGTAAACGTTTTCAAAATGTGTTTATGGTCTCAATCGCTAGTTTAAAGCCTTCTTCAATGCAGTATGATGTTCATTTGGGACATTTTGGCCTCCCTGATTTTATATTTGACGATAAAGCAGGGTATGCATTAGGGCGTGGCTACGTCGTGATTGACAGGTTGATTGATTCACAGGTTCAGGAGGGCGCCTCTTGCTCCTCCTGATGCCCATATAAGTAGAATCCGTGTTTTTATTTTTCCCAGCATGCACCTGAAATTTTCAAGATGGCGCTGCAAGGATCCGAAACTATTGGCTTCCGAGCAGCAGTCCACAAACCAATGGGTGACGTCACGGATGTTACGTCCATTTTATATACAGTCTATGGTATTTTATTAACATTGGATCCTTTTTTTCTGAGTGGAGTTAAATGTGATTTGTTTCATGTTTCTGTTGATGTGTGGGTTAGTTCAGGACAAGGTTGCTACATGTGTGGTGTAAGATGTGGAAATGTCTTTCACCTGCACTTTGCTTTTTCATTTATTTCCCTCTCCTTGTTTTGTCTGAAAGGTTGAGGGCTCATCATAGCAGATGAAAATATCTGTTCATCTTGATTCTTTATTGCCATTAAAAAAAAAACCCAAGGTCGGGAAATAATTGATTGAGGGACTTCACTGTGTGTGTGTGTGTGTGTGTGTGTGTGTGTGTGTGTGTGTGTGTGTGTGTGTGTGTGTGTGTGTGTGTGTGTGTTTTCCCATCTTATTCGTCTCATTATCGAGATCCTGTGACTTACTCTGTGAAATGTTCATAATGTCATTGAAAGGTTTCTTTTCATTTTTACAGTGCAATATTTCTACTTTGTAATCGTCTAGTCTGTAAAATATATAGGATTTTTACTCTCCTTTGACATTCTTTGCGCTTGATCTTTGTGTTTCATATATATATAGATATATATATATATCTATATATATATACACACACATTATCACACTGGTTGTTACATTATAAATTGTAACAAGGCTGTCCTTGTTTGTTCGGTCATTTGTTCAAAACTTAAAATGCCCTATGTTTACGTTTTCCAAACAAGGATCTGCTCATGTGGATAATGACAGTTGTCTCCTTGGAGCAAAAGCGGAAGGAGCGTGACGTTGTCATAGCACCGCAAAACCTCTTAGAGAGGCGGTCAGGCTAGATGATTGGGTCATCAAACTGTGAGACTTTGATATGGAGGAAAGCTGTTTGCATATCCTTTCAACAGTCAGTGTTGTTTTCTTTTAACGATGACGAAAATCATTCCCTCAACTCAAACGACTACTTTGTAAAGCACTCTGTGGAGTTTTAAACCACTAGTAGCACTAATGAGCAATGTTTTTATGAGTGGGTCCACATTTTGCTTATACAATAGCTGCTGCTTTCAGGCTATTCCACTGATTGACAATTGGTGGCGGTAATGCACAAAGAGGTGTAGCAATGCACCTGCAAGGGTAGTGAAGAAGAAGAATGAACGCAGACAAAGGTGGATGTAGACATTGCATGACTCAAAATATTTTGAAGAATTGGCTTTGCAAATGTTTTACGCGGAGCCAAAAGTATCAAACACGGTTGCTGGACCTCAGCGATACGCACAATATGCTTTAGTGAGAAAATCTGAATGTAAACTTTTTTTGTTGTTGTTGTTGTTGTTTACAAAACAGCTCCATGGGGCATCTTTACATGAATAATGAACCTATAAGGAATATTTTTAACATTAACAATGGATACATTAACACATCTGAAAGGTATTGAATGAGTGATTAATGTGCAAAAAATGATCACAGAATTATTTATGTAGCTTTATAGAAACTTCCAGGTCATTGCTTTGGTTCTAAAGCTTTGGTTCATTCTCATAGTGTAATTTTCAGCTACAGCAGACAAAAAGCTTTAAAAACCAAAAATGAGACACAGAAAGTTAGCGACTAGCTGGTGAACATAGTGGAGTATTTAGCAAACATATGGAGTTGGTGGAGACCAAAAACAGAGCTGAAAGTGGAGTAAATATTAGAGTTACATTTGCAAGGTGGCCAGAAACACAACTCTAAATGATGTGCCTCCACATGTAAATGTGCATCTCAATTTAACAGGCAAAAATGTGTCAGTGTTGTATTCAAAGCTTCGTTTCTGCTGTCAGTTGTTGCAGGTTCAGCCATATCAGAGATGCTCATATGACTCGTCTTATAAAGGTTGTTTGTCACCGTTTTGGAGAGAATTATCAAACAGTGAGATGAGAAATGCTCATATGGGTTGATTTGGAAAGCAACAACAAACTATCTACTTCATCATTTAGGTTAAAGGACTTTTGATTTGAACACAAAGACAAGGCCTACAAAATATTTAATATGTGTCTCTGTGTGTTCAGTCTCATAGAAAGCATGTAACTGTGGGCCATCGGATTGTGTCAGTGAGATGGACTGACCTGTGAGAGGAAATAAATGAGTAACAGATTTTTGCAGGTCTGTAGATGGTATTTAAAGGAGCTTCCCTGGCGCTAATAACAGGTTTTCTCATTAACTGGAAGTGCTGCAGCCTTTCTCTCAGACAAATCAAGGTGAGGGTGATCTCCCGCTCTCCCTCCCTCTCTCTCTCTCTCTCTCTCCATCTCTCTCTCTCTCTCTCTCTCTCCCTCCCGTCCTCATTCTCCTTGTCTCTCTTACATCTTTATAAACTTATTGTATTTTACAAACCCAGAGGGACCAGCCCCGATCCCTCCAAACAATCACCACCAGCATTGCCAAGTGTGTTTCCGGCTCACTCCTCCTACATAAAAGGCTTCCTTCTAACTTGAAATTGTTAGTGAACGTGCAGTAGAATAACTTAAACCTCTGAGGACCTTCTTACAAAATACCCTGGTCAATCTGCGGCTAATTACCTGTCAATCACTTGGCATCATGTGAATAGAGGTGGAAGGAGGGAGGCGGGGTTTTGGGCCGGAGTGGAGGTGATCGAAGTTATTGACACGATAAAGACCACAGAGCGAAGACAGACTTTCCGAGACTTCATTCAACATTTTTCACGGAAGAGAACTCAATTTTTCTGTGGATCTTTACACTTTGCAGAGGGGGGAGGGGGAGGGGGAGGGCATCATTTCAGCTGGCATTCAGCATTTGTGCAAATCTTTACAGGAGAAACACAACCAAAAAGAGTAATAGCCGGCCGCACGATGAAATTTAAATCACGATTTCCCCGAGACTAATCCTTTTCCTAACTGAGACAATGAATTTTACATGAAGTTCATCTCTCTCTGTCTCTCTCAGGCTGTATGTCATTAATATTCTCGTCCTGACATGCTGCTCTTTCCTTCCTCTGTGTAATAAGTCCGTCTCAGATCTGTCTCCTATGCCTGTCTTTGCTCTGTCAGTTGCGAGAGAGCCCAAGTTCAGTCGCAGCCCCCATCTAAGCCTGTAAATATCCCCTATGGCTGATAACTAGACTCGAGCACCGTGCCACTGCCTCCCTTTCTCTCTCTCACTAAATAAAGTGAGAATCAGAGGCAAGGGACTGGGAATGCGGTTGAAAGTGTGGCCTCCCGAAACAAAGTGAGATGTATTTGTATGCAGCTCACCAGTGAAGAGTACATTTTCAATACGGTACGAATGGGCTGGTCCCTGATGTATTACTGTGCAATGCCTAGTGTGTGTGTGTGTGTGTGTGTGTGTGTGTGTGTGTGTCTAAGCACGCAGCCCTGCCTGCCTGCCTGCCTGTGTGCGGCTGTGTATTACGAAGTCAAACCCCCAGGACTGTACATGTTCTCACTGTGATTGATGAAACGCCTCAAAACTAGAGAAGAGGACAGCGGCGATCCAACACAGGGGTGATTAACTAGCCTTCTATCTGCGCTAACAGATGATCCTAGAAGAACCTTCAGCATATCTCTGAAGTGGGATTAGGAGTTTTCAAATGCTGGCAGCGAACACCACGGATGTTTTGTCCAAATCAAACAATCCCATTGGTTGCGTTGGATCTGTGGCTGACAAGGTCTAGATAATGCCTCATCATAATGTATGGTGTCCTACAGTCCAATTTCAATTTATATAATAGCTCTACATAGGTCCAAACTGATTCACCCTTCTCGCTGCCCTTGACAAACAAAACACAGAAGCCAAACAGACTAATGATTGAGATGAGACGGTGCAGTCGCTGTACCGGCTCCGCTTTGCTAAAGCAAGTGTTTTGGTGAACCGGGTTGAGTCGAGTTGCGCATGAGGGACATTGGATTAAAAGATTTATGCAACAAAGTACTTCATACCAAAAGCTCATTCAAGCAAAGTACAATACGCCATATGTATAAACACAAACATACACCCTCAGACAGAAACACACTCTTACACTCTCGGTCATAACTCAGCGACAGGATTAGCTGTTTATTCCTCAACCAAAGCAAACCGTGTCTGAAATATGTGCACTTACTGAATTCACAGGAAAGCCTCAAACATGACCCAAAATACAGCATTAAGCTGCTGACAGTTTTGTCCAAAAAACAGCACTAACTCCTCTGTGTCAGTATATTTAAAGGAGAACTAGAGTTTCTTGTAAGTCAATGGAACCAAAGTAAATGCTGAGATCTGGCAAATATACTATCAATAGGACACAAACAGGAGTGGTGAGATGGTAATACAGGAAAAGATGAGATTAGCTATCACTTTATTTGAGTGCACACAACAATAGCAACAATAGCATCAGAATAAATTTGACCAACCTGGGATTTGTTTACAACTTGTTTGATTGTCTGACTACTGCTGCCCCAATTTTTAACTGATGTTTGATGAATACGTCATAACCAATTGTGCCGATGGCCAGAGCTATAAAACTAAAGCCCATAGTTGTAATGAATTATTATCTTCCTTTAATGATAAGGGTGTTGTATCAGAAAATACTCATATGGGTTATTTCTGAATGTCATATTTAGAGGACTTGGTAAAAGGACTTAATAATCACAAAATATACATTATAAAACCTATCCATAGTTTAACCAACAACCTGTCAGGCCATGTAAGATAAATGTAAAATAATATACTTGTGTTTAACGAATGCTTCAATACACTTATGTTTTTGGTTTTATTGTAGATCAAATTGTCAAATGAGCGCCAGTGCCCAATATCAGTAAATCCTAGTTCAAGTCTAGTCATATATATATAGGCTGTATTTCGCTTAGGCACTGCTTCAATTTGAGTCCTGTGACTGATTTTATTTCCTAAGCACCATAATTGGAAACCAATGCATCAAGTCAAGCGCTGACACAATAGTTAAATGGAAAAACTTTTCCCCGGGAGAATTGGAGCATTGTAACTGCATTGTTCCAGTAGTGAAACATTAATTGCGAGTACCTCACACTCTACCCCACACCCCCCACTCCATCAGCCACTGCACTCACCTCCCAGCTCCTCTGTGGAGATGCTGGTGAGCTGGAAGGCTTCACTGCCCTCCGTCAGGGAGCTGCTCAGGTAGTTGTCTGGATAGAGCAGGCCCGCCCGCACATGATGGAATGGCATCTTCTCCCTACAGAACAAACACACAGACACATGTTTATTTAGACTGTGTGTATGTGTGTGTGTATATGTGTGAGTGAGTGTGAAAGCAAAAAAAAATAGAGGTGTCTCATTGTGTACATGTGTATTCAAACTCTGGCATGAGCCCTTTTTAGAAACACAATCTCTAGCAGAGGGAACATTGTTCTCTGCACTCTGCTAATGCTCGTTTCTGGGAGAAACTGCTGTCTCCTTGTGGCAGAATCACCGTGACAAATTATGTAATCACATTATAATTCAATGGAACCACAAAAAAATATTCCACTCTTATTGTTCTGATAAATACCATCAGAGCACAATCAGGAATGAGGCAGTATCAAACAATCATTCTCTCTCTGTCTTCCCTCTGCTCATTCTTTGTTCAGTCTCCTTGTCCACAGAGGAAAACCACTAAAGTCCTGTCACTCGCTATCGTTCCATCCAAACCCCCCTCCCCTGTCAGATCTGCTGACTTCTTGTCCCACCAGACAATCCCCAGTGCCACCCAACACCTCACCAAGAGACCTCAGGATATGACAGGGCATCAATCAGCAACAAGCCCTGTTGTCGTATGATCAGAGCGATTCTGTACTTTGATTCATGAGAGTCGCTCCTCCGAGGGTTTCCCCCGGCGTTATATTTTGACACTTTGGCAATATGTTTCATGTAATATTCCTGCCAATAGTACATGTAGAACTGAATGAACTGAGACAAGGTTATAGAGAGAAAGAAGAGAGATTGCAAGGACGGAAGGGAGGGATAGTGATCCCGAAAGTGTTTTATGAGCGGGCCACTGCCAGACAGGAAGAATAGAGATAAGCAGGGATGTCTTTGTCACATGAAACATGGTCAAAGTATAAACAACCCCTCTCCTCTCCTCTCCTCTCCTCTCCTCCTCTCCTCTCCTCTCCTCCTCTCCTCCACTCTCCTCCTCCTCTGCTCTCCTCCTCCTCTCCTCTCCTCCTCCTCTGCTCTCCTCTCCTCCTCTCCTCTCCTCTCCTCTCCTCTCCTCTCCTCTCCTCTCCTCTCCTCTCCTCCCCTCCCCTCCTCTCCTCTCCCCTCCCCTCCCCTCCTCTCCTCTCCTCCTCTCCTCTCCTCTCTATTATTTGAGACTTAAATCCCTTTGTGGATCTTGGAATCGAAGCCAAGGGAGGAAAAGGGACACCAACCAAGCACAGAAACAAAGATAGAATAAAAGGTTACCCGTGGGATAGATGCTCTGATGATCTGTATAGGACACCAGGTGTGAAGATGGCTGTGTGTGTGTGTGTGCATGAAACAGAGATAGACAGCAAACACTGGGTGTGCAGAGAGGTGTGTGTATGTGTGCTCATAGTTTGTGACTTCTGAGGAAATGTATTCATCGGTCCATCTGCTCCTGGTTCTACTCTTGTCCCACCTGCGCACTAAAGGTACTCAGGTCACCACGGCAACATCTCTCATATCTGTTCTGCAGACGTGAGTTTCAGCCAACAAGGATGCAAACTGCTTTGTCCCCCTCTCTGCCTTCTGCTTGTGAGGTTGGTTTGGCTTCCTGGCTCAGGAGCCCGTGGGTGGGGTTGGAGAGGGCGTCAGGAAAGTACCAGCACCTGGGTAGCTGAGGCCTCGGCCTATTAGTGTTGCTTCCTTGTTAATCTCTTTGTCTTCTCTTCCTCTCAGGACACCACCAGCCAGATGGGTTAGGGTTTAGTGTTTTGTTTGCACGCTTCACTCACGCTACATTCATTACTAACCAAGCAGACTAATATTATCATTATATTTTATCTCAAATTAACAATAAGTAAACTTTGTTCATGTGTGATTCCCTTTTCTGTCACTGACTCTGAGCCAGTTTTTTGACAAATGGGAATTTGTCGACAATTTTTAGTAAGGTTAAAGCCTATCCTGAGTGTGACAAATGAGGGCTTTATCTTTGCTAAACGTAAACCCTTGTAAATTTGAGCCAATTTAATTGGCTTTTTGTAGGATTATTTGTCTGCCTGTCTTGTTTAAAACCTTGGGTGTGTTGCAGTATCCACATGATTTTTGTGTGAGCGTGTCTTAGCATGTCTTTACTCGTCAATGTGGAATACACAGTTTCATTTTCATTGCAGTTTTACACATGAAAATGTACATTATTTTCTTCCCTGGATACAAGTTTTGGGGTAAGAAATGTTTGTTTGTTTGGTGGGGTTGGGAGTAGAGGAGCTCCCTGTTTTGGTTTTACTTACTTAACTTTGTTTAGCCCCTTTTAGTTGAGTTACTTCAAACCTGGTACATGTTGGGCCATTTGATTTACAAAGCCTCGGTTTGTTTGGCCATTTCTCTTTTTCTCTTGACCCATGAATCCCCTGTTAGGTTTGGATGGCTCTTTCCCAATAGGGGACTGGTTATGTAAATGTTTAGTGTGGATGGGTACAGCAGTTGTCTCAGGAGCACGTCCCCAGCTGCAGAGGGGTCGCTGCATAACAACCTCCCCACACAAGATAGACGGGGTTGGGGAGGGTCTGGATTTAATGGTGGCTGTGCCATACCTTGTGTTATTTATGATGCCAGCACTGCTAAGTGTTTTGTGTGTGTTGCTCATAGGGGACATTCACACACTGTGGTCTCATTCTTGGATCAGTGTCTAATTATTATCTGCCATTACCAGAAAGGTACAGAATAAACTCTCTTAAGAGTAATACTTGTATACAATGTCAATGACATATTGCAGCATTAATTCTGAGATTTACACAGATTTTGAGATTTAACTGAATGAACAAATACAATCATCACTAAGAAGACTGGCAGCCTCCCCACTGCGTTTTACCTCGCATGGCTTACAACACAGAATGGGATTACAGTCCTTATTCTGCAGTGTTTCTGCGGAAGATAAAACACCCGAAAGAATAACTGAAAAACATTTTTGTGACAGGCAGCATAAAATGTAAAAACTAAAAAAACTACCAACAAACTACCAATAAAACGACCAATATTACCAATTAAGAGAGATCTAGCTCACAAACTGTCTCTGCCTTGGTCTTTTTAAAAATATAACTACAGCATAGCATCACCTTTCACCTGACAATTTATTTTTAATGATGACAGTTAGACTTTCAGCTGTGCATGAACATGTACATATACTACTTGAGATGCTGGTTTTCTAAGTTGGTGTGTTGTGATGCATGTACAGATACTGTAGATTTTACAGCATGTGTATCTTTTTGTTGCATTCAGGTTTTTGATGTGTACCATTAATTTTTGTGTGCATGTATAAGTGAATGTATTCAAGTGAGTAAATAAATAAGAATTCATGCATGCACATTTGCATACATAAAAAGGTTTATTTTGGGGTGCAATGAACGAATCCATGTGCCTGTTTAGATTTCTGTTGGTGCATCAGTGCTCGAACGTCTGTGCATGTATTAAGACAAGTTTGTGTGTGTGTGTGTGTGTGTGTGTGTGTGTGTGTACCTGTTGGGAAGATGCATGCAAATGAGGTGTGCCATAATTATTTTCTCCTCTTTGAGTGGGGTTGGTGGGTTTGTTGTGGAGGTGGAGGCGATGAGCACAAGAGAATGGGTTATGATGCATAGTGTTTGATCTGTATTGATCAGTTGCGCATTTACAAGTGAATATATTCACAGGGAAAATGAGTAAAGATTTACAAAAGAATGCCAAAAATAAGAATAATGAATAACAACAATGTTGAACATTTAATGACTGTTAATGAGCTGCAACAGGCTGAGATCCTCAATTTCTTCAGCGCCCCAAATTAAATGGGACCAAGCAATTATTTCATCAGTCGACAAATTAATAAGACATATGATATGAAATGAATATGAGAATGTATTTTAACAGTCCATCTGCTCTCAATTGTTCCACTGACAGAAACACCCACTCACTCATGGCAAAACCAGCAGACACGCATACACATACATCAAACCCTTTCCTCTCTCTCACTATCACTCACTCCCCAGTTTCCTTCCATATATTTTTGGATTCTGTTTTTTATTCCTGTGAAAACGCAGACTGTTGTCACAGAGACGGACATGAGAGCTGACAAGGACAAGCTTTAGCAGAAAACCTCCATCTGATAAGCCTCATTGACTGGCTCAGTGCAGGAAGAGGAGTGTTGAAAATGCAGAAACACAGACAGACAGGCAGGTGAGATGGGGGGGTGGGATGAAAGGAGCAAATGAAAGTGGGCTGACTGGCAGTGTTTGAACCGTGGGGTCATCTGCACTCCAGGGAGCCCGAGTTTCAAATCTGCAGTACAGTGATCAGAACGGATTTGAGCCTGAACGAGAGAAAAGGCTGAGATGAAGGGAAGTAGAGAGCAACAGAGATTTAGCCAAAAGCTGGGAAAAGGGAAAAAGGAGAATCATGTTTTTCCCTCACCTCCTGCGGTCCCCATGGAGAGAAATGCATTAGCAGGATGGCAGGAAAGACCTGAAGGGTCACAACAGTGTTTTTCCCAACTGCTATGCACAACGCTGCCATCACAAGCCAGAATATACAACAGTATTAACAGAAGCCTTATCCGCCACATCAAAGAAAACAGGTTGTTACTACTGTCGCAGCCACCAAATTACCATCAAAACATGCACAACTGTGTGATTTAACTGCATCCAAGGATTCTGTGATGTGTTTGAGATCTGTTAGATGGACAGGCGGACTTCAAAATGAATCAACAAATTACTCTCTTTTTACTATAGCCACTAAAGCGTCAGTTAGCTCTTCATGTCTTCTCCTGTTTTGGAGATAAGGCCCCTGCCGCCTGCCAAACATAACGAGAGACCACAGTTAATCAGCTGAAGCAGCAGCAGTGCTGGATAAAGGTAAACTGCCACTCTGAGATTTGTCATCTCTTAGTTGCTATAGACCACAAAGCCCAACAGAATTAGACACGAGACGATCTTTACGCATCAAAGAAGGACATGTGTCACCTCGACAGGCAACAGACAATGAAATGGCTTTTTATTAGATTTACAGCTAAACCAATAATAACAATGATTAATGGAAATGAAATAACTTGCTGTGTTTGCTTTCCTGTCTCTGCTCAATGTCACATTGTCAGTGTCCAACTGAAGTCACCTTGGGCAAAGATAGGCAGCCACCACACAGCTGTGATATCTGCTGTCTCTTTCTTACCCATCAAAGCTGCACTCTAAAAACATTTCCTCAACAGAGGCGCTGGATGGGCTGTGCATCCTGTCCCCTACAGCCACCGCTGCCGGAGGTCAACCTGGGTCATCCAACAAGCTCTGTCCAGCCCCAACAACAGCTCTTGCCCAAACTGTAACAGCTCTGGTGCTTCACCACCAGCCCCCTGCAGAGCAGACGTGGACGTGTGCGCCCTTGATCTTCTGGATGTTAAAAGAGTCCCAGCCAACGGGAAAAGAGTTGGACACCCGTGATAGTCTGACACGCTGCGCACATCTGCAGCGGAGGGAGCGCAGCTGGACTCACACCGCCTGCTGCTCCAAGCTGCTGCTACATGTCACCCTCATTGCAACGAGAATGGGGTGTCAGAGAATTAAGAAAAAAAACAAAAAACAAAAAAACACACTCATGCGCGCGCCCCCCCCCCTAAAATGCTCGCACCCAACGTCCATCACGTCTACCCTCTATCCGTTACCATCCACAGGCAGGTCTCCCCTAGGGTATCAGATGATGAATGTTTGTGAGGCGGGTGACAGATTTGGCCATCACGCTTTATGACTGTGGAGTTTTAGAGCATCTGGCAATGAGAATGAATACAATTTGGCTTTAAACTGTCTCTATTTATCAGAACCAATATATGAGCTGCTACAGTCTGAGTGAACAGGAGAGCGGGTGATAAATCGACAAAGCATGATGTATGATTGAGTGCGTATTGAGACGATTATACTGTAATTACACTTATGGCGTGTGTTTGTGATGAACCTATAATCACCTAATCACACCGATCAAACCCACACAGCGCGCATTGACGCACGCGACGCACACAAGCAGCTGGAAAGAGATTTTCAGAAGCAGTTGAAATAGTCGGACACTAAATGCAAATAGAAACAGACATCATTGTGTTGTCAGACTGTCAGCCATTAAAAACAGCACAGCTCATCTTGACTGTCAATACATATACAGTATATGTAGGTCTTTTTTTTTTTTACACGCGCGCACACGCTCACGCATAAGCTTCCCCACATTTACAACAGGTGCAGTCGCCATCAGCGGGACCGACGCATGGGTGGTCGGTCGTGGTAATCACCTTTATCACCTTTAACACGCCAACCAAGAGGTGTCACACTAATTAGCAGTAGGGGTATAGCCTACCTGCCTGTGAAACGACTGGTCCCCCGGTGTGAGATTCACCCCGCTCGGCTATAACACCGTTGGCGGAGATGCTGAGGGTTTTTTGAATTGCCAAGATGTGTTTAGCCTGTTTGCATCCGTCCTGTGCTCTTGAGGAGTCCGCCCGACAGCCAAAGATGGACTCATTCAGTCTGTGTGTTGGACCTGTCCTGGGGATTCACCACTGTGTCATGTGCTCCACACTTTTTGGATAGTTATTTAAAAAATATCAACTGGTTAGGTGAGGAGGAGGAGGAGGATGATGATGATGATGGTGGAGAAAGAATTTGTCTCTTTCAGCTGAAGCCCAGACCCACATGAATGGCCTCCCATTCGTCTTCTACATCTCACTTCTCATCACCATATCTTGAGAATTTGGGGTGTTGTTGGGATGAAGCAGTTGGTAGGTAGAGTGCCAAATCTTCGTCCTATCAGCTCGCCCAGACGGACGCCACCCAGCCGCCCACGGGTCTGGAAACCGGTGGTGGGTGCTGCTGTTGCCAGTCGTCTCTTGTAAAAATGATTTATCTTGATCTAAATTTACATCTACTTTGTCGAAATCAACACGGCTGAGAGGAAAAGGGTGATGCCCGGTCAAAGCTTTGAGCGCAGATCGGTCAAACAGCAGAGAGACGGGAAGGGATCTCCCGATGCTCCCGGTGCATTTATCTCGGCAACTCCCGGTGACACAGTTAACCCATTTATCGGTCCAGTCCGGTAGGGGAGGGGCCACATGGGGGCCACGGCAGCAAGAGGTGCGACTGTGTATAGGTGAACGGGGAAATATGCGATGGTGTGGCGCTCAGTCGGAGCTACACTCCTCGCAGGTGTGTGTGTGCGTGTGTGTGTGTGAGAGAGAGAGAGAGAGAGAGAGAGAGAGAGAGAGAGAGAGAGAGAGAGAGAGAGAGAGAGAGAGAGAGAGAGAGAGAGAGGAAAGGTGTGAGGTCCGAGCAATTAAGGTTTTTCACTGAAACGGCGCATTACAACCTCTCCCATGGGGAAGTGTGTTTTCATTTAGCCATTCTTCACAGCTTTTGGTGGCATTGATGACCAATTATGGTGTTTAGGAAATGACATCAGCCGCATCACTTAAATGATGCAGTGTGTCTAATCTCCCCCACCTCCTACCCCCCCTCCTCCTGTTTCCTCACCCACCACCCAACCTAAATTTTCATCTTTCTTCTTCCTCTTCTTCTTCTTCGTGGGCCAGGCGTCAAGATTCAAGATTCAAGGCGGCATCCTCCACCCAAACCTGTTTTTCTGCATAATAACTCCTCTCCTTGTTATCTCCTCATCAGACTGTGCTTTTCATTCATTGCCTCTGATTAGAAAATCCAACTATCACAGTTAGGCTACATCCTCTATACTAATTACATAATATGTGAGGCTTCTGTTGCCCCCCCCGCCAGCTGCAGCTCAACTGCAGTCTCAACCTTGGTGTTGAAAACTGTGTCTCCCGCGCGGCTGAGCTGTTATAATTAAAAGTGGTTACAGCAACTTATTTACTCACCCAATTTATTCCCCTCCTGCTGATTGTGAAGGGTTAATGCATTATGTGTGTGCCTCAGGGGTTTGACAGTGTGATGGGGCAATAGATTGGTTTCTCACTGGGAGTGGAGGCATCAGTGAAAAGTAAAGACAACACGAGTGAGTCATGAACGTTTCACCCTGGTGCTTTATGGCAGCTCTGTAGGCGTATCTCACGAGGCAAACAAAGGGTTTTTCAACACATTTCCTCCTGGTTCTGGGGGGAAATTAGACAAATGTGAGATATATAAAATCATCAAATTGATATTTTTGATCCTCCTAGAAGTCAAAGAAGCAGATTTCTGAACATGTGCGAGTGTGGTGCTGAGTTTTTGGGGGGGAGCTGTCCATGGTGCTGAAGTGTCAGATACAGCAGGACAAATGAAGGTGAAGTGATGCAACTCTTGTCAGCATTTGCAAACAACTTCATATGAATGACAGATATTCATGCGACTTTAAATTAGATGTAGGTTTATTCAAAAGTACAAAGATGGTCTTCAGCTAGAGTGACAAACGATTTCTGTTTCATACTTTCTATTTCCTAATTCTATGATAAATCTACAAATGTCACAAAAGGATTATCAATCAATCAATCAATCAATCTTTATTTATATAGCGCCAAATCACAACAAAGTTATCTCAAGGCACTTTACACATAGAGCAGGTTCTAAACCGAACTCTTCAGGTTTTAATTTTAAAGAGACCCAACATTCCCACATGAGCAAGCATTTAGCGACAATGGCAAGAAAAAACTCCCTTTTAACAGGAAGAAACCTCAGAACCAGAACCAGGCTCAAAGTGGGAGAACATCTGCCTCGACCGGTTGGGGTAGAGAGGAGAGAGAGGAAGGATAGGAGAGAGGGAGAAGCACATTGATTAATAGGCCCCTATATCAT
Organism: Scomber scombrus; assembly: GCF_963691925.1. Classification (NCBI taxonomy): domain Eukaryota; kingdom Metazoa; phylum Chordata; class Actinopteri; order Scombriformes; family Scombridae; genus Scomber; species Scomber scombrus. Next base: position 25,912,290 of record NC_084983.1, on the reverse strand, counting down.
ATCATAACACTAACAATAGCAAAAAAAAACCTTAATATTTTGTCATATACTTTCACTTTATTAGGTACACCTGTGCAATCTACATGGTCAGAAAGGTGATAACTCTATTGCATGTCTATCACTGAGGTCGTAGTGGGTGGTGGTGGTCTACTGGAGATTATACTGACAAGTGTTCCTAATATTTTGCCACCTATAGACAAAATAATGGGAACACTTTTTAATATAAAACAATCTAGTGCACCACCGCCACCCACTATGACCTCAGTAAAAAAAACATGAATTATCACCTTTCTGACAATGTCAACAAGAAATGAAAACATCTAAGCTTGATAAAAGTAGAATTTATGGCAGAGCTGTTGGAGTGTTACACATAATATAATTTTAAGTTAATTCAACCAAGTTTTTAATTTTAATACCATAATATTCATGAGTTCCTCTGAATAAAAAATATTTTGACTTATAATAATAATTTGACTGAATGTACTGCTGGGAGTTCACCGAGCCCCTTAAAAATAAGTTTCTAAAGAATAGTGATCAGCATATTAGCAGATTTATGAAAGTTAAAACTCTGCAGATTCTCTTCATTTTTTAGTTTGAAGAAAACATGCATGATGGAAACTTGTGATATGTCAAATACATAATAAAAATAAGTTATGGTTGTTTCTTTTCATTACAATAGAAACAGTGTAAACTCTGAAGAAAGATATAGAATTCAGTCCCTACCCCCATACATCGAAAATGACTGAGATCAACATGCACATCTTCTTTATGCAGCAAGTATTACTGCGAGGATCTTTAAGTCACATGAAAAACCAACTCCTCAAATTAACTACATTTAAAAGAAACCCAATTTAATCTGAATTTGTTGAACAATTTCAAACAATTAATTGAGCAGTTCAAAAAATAAACATATATGTTATAAACATATATATATATAATTTGAGAACATAACTTTTGGTTGTCTTAGGAACCATTTGTATTTTATTGACTCTTAACCAGGCGGGGAGTTCTGGTCCTCTGAAATGATGCCAACGCGGAAATAACTTAAAACTGCATTCTATCAAAAGGCCACCAGGGGGCGACCGTTTTGGTGTCAAAAGGACTTCCGTCTCTATACAAGTCAATGGAGAATTCACCAACTTCTCACTTGATTTCTAACCTCAGTAAACGTTTTCAAAATGTGTTTATGGTCTCAATCACTAGTTAATCCGTGTTTTTTTTTTACCCAGCATGCACCTGAAATTTTCAAGATGGCGCTGCTCGGATCCGATACTATTCGCTTCCAAGCAGCAGTCCACAAACCAATGGGTGACGTCACGGATGTTACGTCCATTTTATATAGTCTATGCTCTTAACCTAAAATTTTAAGGCAGCCCTCTCACTCATATTTTTAAGTTGAAGTCAGAAAGTGTATGGCAAATTACAGGAAACATCCAACAGTTAGTGTGTTGTTTAGTTTATTTGACATTATGAGTAGGAGGGCACTAAATCATGTCAATGATGGTACAATAAAACTTTATTGACAAGACAGCTTGTTTCAATTCATATTTCTTTAACTGTAAAAAAACAAAACAAAAAAAAAAACCTTTACTTAATGTTAAGCTTTATTAATTCAAATATATATAATAAATAATAATAACAGGAAGTAGATTTTTGCCTAATCACTGACCTACAGTAAAGAGGATGAATACGCATCCACCATGAACCACCAAAACAGCTGAATCACTACCTGGTTTAGATTCATTTCTCACTGCCCTCGTGTTTTGATGACAGAGAGCGCTGTCCAACATGTTGTTCTGAGACCTCTCATCGATGGTCATGTTGGTTGAGATGTGATAAGTGTGAAGGCATGGCCGTAGCTACCATTGAGGACACCGAGGTCATGTCCTCGGTATTTTTTTCTTGAAGTTTCGTTTAATTGTGAAGTGAAAATAGCCGACGAGACAATTATCCTTGCATCAACGGACCGTCATGTGACATGTACTTGAAGATTCCGCTGCCATGTCAAAACGAAAGTATCCGGCTATAGCCAGCGGTGGAGTGAGGCCTTGAAATCGCCAGAAATATGTTGTCTACATTTGTGAATTGGACTTGACCCGATTTTGCAAACTGTTCATTCATTGGACGAGCCCTTTTCTCCATTTCCCAGCAGGCCGTGCTCCATTCCACATTTTAAGAACAAACAAAGAAAATAATATATTGCAGTTATAATTTTTAAATATACAACCATGGAAGTTGTAGAATACTGAAATAGGGATTGATTTAAGTTGCAAAATTGGAAATGATAAGAAAGAACTGGACCACAAGAATGACCATGACTGAGAAATGCACAGCAAGAAAGCGTTATAAATACATCATGGATTAAACCCAACAGTCATATAAATTTTTGACCTCGGTATTTGAAAAGTCCTGGCTACGGCCTTGTGTGAAGGCCACATGATTTCATTTTAATACTCATCAAACCATTCAGTGACCGTGTCCCCTTAAAGACGACAGGTGGTAACAAACCAGGAAAATACACTCCACACGTCCTGTAATCTATCACCTGTCTGGTCTTCCAATCAC